>NW_007257279.1:316631-341090 GCF_000164805.1 Carlito syrichta | reverse complement strand
CACTTGTTTGTGTCATCTTTGATTTCTTGAGCAGTGTTTGTAATTTCATGTAGAGGTCTTTCACATCTCTGGTTAGGAAGATGCCAAGGTATTTCATTTTTTTGGTGGCTATTGTGAATGGAATTGTGTTTTTTATTTGGGTTTCTGTTTGTTTATTATTGGTGTAGAGAAATGCGATTGTCTTTTGTACATTTATTTTGTATCCTGAGACTTTGCCAAAGGCCTTTATCAATGTAAGGAAGTTTTTGACAGATTCTCTTGGGTTTTCAAGGTACACAATCATATCATCTGCAAAGAGAGATAACTTGACTTCTGCTTTTCCTATTTGGATACCCCTGATTGCCTCCTCTTCTCTGATTGCTCGAGCCAGGACTCCCAATACTATGTTGAACAGGAGGGATGAGAGAGGGCATTCTTGTCTTGTTCCAGTTTTCAGGGGAAATGGTTCCAATTTTTGTCCATTTAGGAGAATGCTGGCTGTAGGTTTCTCGTAGATGGCTTTTACTATTTTGAGGTATGTTCCCTGTATGCCTAGATGTTCAAGGGTTTTTATCAAGAAGGGGTGCTGGATTTTATCAAAAGCTTTTTCTGCATCTAATGATATAATCTTGTGGTTTTTGTTTTGACATCGGTTGATGTATTTAATTACATTTATGGTTTTACGAATGTTGAACCAGCCTTGCATCCCAGGCATGAAGCCTACTTGGTCATGGTGGATGATTTTTTGGGATGTATTGCTGAATTCGGTTTGCTAGGATCTTGTTGAGAATTTTAGCATCTATGTTCATCAAAGATATTGGCCGGTAGTTCTCTTTCTTTGTTGGATCTTTACCTGGCTTGGGTATCAATGTGATGTTGGCTTCATAAAATGATTTGGGGAGAGTTCCATCTTTTTCAATCGCCTGGAATACCTTCAGTAGGATTGGTATCAGCTCCTCCTTAAATGTCTTGTAGAATTCTGCTGGAAAGCCATCTGGACCAGGGCTTTTTTTGTAGGAAGTTTTCTTATTACAGGGTCGATTTCCTTGATTGTTATTGGTGTATTAGGGTCTCAATTTCTTCTTGTTCCAATCTAGGTAGGTTGTGTGATGTCAGAAAGTCCTCCATTTCCTTAAGGTTTTCAAATTTGTTTCCATACAAGTGTACATAGTAGTCTCTAATGATCTTTTGTATTTCTTCAGGGTCAGATGTGACTTCATCTTCTGTGTTTCTGATTGTGCTTATTTGATTTTTTTCTCATTTTTTCTTGGTCAGTCTAGCTAGGGGACCATCGATCTTGTTTATCCTTTCGAAGAACCCACTTTTTGTTTCATTGATTTCTTTGTATTATCTTTTTGTCTTCCATGTCCTGGATTTGGGCTTTTATTTTGGTGATCTGGTTTTTGTGGTCTTGCTTTTCCAGCTTCTTTAGGTAACTTGTTAGGTTGTTAATTTGTGTTCCTTCCATTTTCTTCATGTGTGTTTGTAGGGATATAAATTCCCCTCTTACTACAGCTTTCAAGGCATCCCAGAGATTTTGCTAAGATGTTTCATCATTTTCATTTTTTTCCAGGTATCTTTTGATCTCTGTTTTGATTTCATCATTGACCCAGGAGTTGTTTAGCATCATGCTGTTTAATGTCCATGTCTTTGTGGGTTTTGGGGGGACTTTGTTGGTATCAATGTTTATTTTTATTCCACTGTGGTCCAAGAAGGTGCATGGTAGAATTTCGGTCCTTTTAAATTTGCTTATGCTTGATTTATGGCCAATTACGTGGTTGATCTTAGAATATGTTCCATGCAGTGATGAGTAGAATGTATATTCTGTGGTCTTTGGATGGAGTGTTCTGTAGGTATCAATTAAGTTCACGTGGTCCAAAGTCACATTGAGGTTCCGGATCTCCTTGCTGATTTTTTGTCCTGATGATCTGTCTAGGGTTGTGAGTGGAGTATTAAAGTCTCCAGTTATGATGGTGTTAGAGTCAATATCTTTCTTTAGTTTTCCTAGAAGTTGCTTATGAAAGTTGGTGCACCTATGTTGGGTGCATATATGTTTAGGATAGGTATTTCTTGTTGATGGATTGAGCCTTTTATCATTATGTAGTGGCCTTCTGTATCTTTTTTGATTTTTAGCAGCTTGAAGGGTATTTTGTCTGAAATTAAGATCGCTACTCCTCCTTTCTTTTGTATTCCGTTCGCCTGAAAGTTTGTTTCCCATCCTCTTACTTTGAGTCTGTGGGTGTCCTTTCTAGTGAGGTGAGTCTCTTGAAGGCAATAGATTGTTGCCTGATGATATTTTATCCATTTTGCCATTCTATGTCTTTTCAGTGGTACATTTAGTCCATTCACATTTAGGCTAATAATTGAAATGCAAGAGTTGATCCCTGTCATAAGGTTCTTACAGAGTTGTTCCTGTTTGTTTGTTGTCTTTCTTTGGGTTCTGGAGTTGGCTCATGTGTGTTTTTAATGTTTTGCCTGTACTCTTGTGAAGAATGCTGTTGTTCTTTTTTCTTTTTCTTCTGTGTTCAGTACTTTCTTAATTGTTTCTTGTAGAGTTCGTCTGGTGGTCTGGTGGCAGGTTCTTAGGGATTGGATATCTGGAAAAGATTTCAATTCTCCCTCACTAGTGAAGCTTAGTTTGGCTGGGCAGGTTATTCTTGGTTGAAATTGTTTCTCTTTTAGAACTTTGAAGATAGGGCTCCAGGCTCTCCTATCCTGAAGGGTTTCTGTGGATAAATCTGCTGCTATTCTAATTGGTCTTCCCTGGTAGGTAGTCTGGCCTTTTTCTCTTGCTGCCTTTAGGATTTTTCTTTTATAGCTACTTTGTTTAGGCAAATTATTATGTGTCTGGGAGTTGGTCTTCTCATTAGTTGTCCTGAAGTGGTTCTCTGAATCCCTTGTGTTTTGATTTTTTCATCCTTGATGAGGGAAGTTTTCTTGAATGATTTCATGAAATGTTTGTTCCAGTGTAGCTTCTGTTTCTCTCTCTGCCTCAGGAAGCCCAATTACTCTTAGGCTTGGTCTCTTGAAGTGATCATTCATCTCTTGCAGGTTTTGTTCTGTCTTTTTGAGTTTCTTTTCTATGCTTTTGACAGTTTGGGTTAGTTCTGTGTTTTGGTCTTCGAGCTCTGAGATTCTTTCTTCTGCTTGGCTGATTCTGCTTTCCATGCTTATTAGTCTGTTATTCATTTCCATCACAGTATTCTTTACTGCTGTTATTTCTGACATCAGCTCCTTCCTATTTTCTTCTTGTCTCTCCTCAATTTTTTAAATTCTCTCCATTCATGTCTTGATGTCTGGGTTTGTTGCATGTGACCAGTCATTCTGGGGGCTCTTCATGGTTTGTGTTCCAGAATCTGTTTTCTCAGTGTCTGCTCTCCCAGGGGTCTGTGTGAGACCTATATTCTTCTTTTGGTTTTTCTTCATTTGTGCGGTTTTCCTCCCCTCCCTACTTTTTCCTTCCCTCCACGTCACCGTCTTCTTTAATTCTGTTATTCAGGGATAAAGGGATTGGTTTTACTTCTGTTTGTTCAATCTCCTATTCTTTATGCATGCCCTCTTACTTTTTTCAATTCTGGAGTTGCACTGTAGGTTGGAGGTGGTCCTTTTTGCAGTTTTGAGATTTACTTAAGGGGGGAGCTGTGATTCAAAATCTATCTGCAGGTCCTGGTATTCGCTGACAGGTGTGTGGATAATCTGGAACCCACTTCCCACTGCCTTGGAATCTGTCCATGCAGTGGAGCTGTAGGTTTACTCCCTGAAATAAAATGTATTTAGCAGAGGGAAGAGAATGGAGCAGACAGTGGGTTGAAGAGGGGGTTGGGGAGATAGAGGAGTAAGGGGGGAAACAAACGTGTGCCAACAAATAGAGAGAGAGACCTATACTGAAACAGATAAAAACAATAGACCACAGATACCGACGAACCAACTCCCATACAAAAAAAATTAAAACATATAGTGATGCTAACATACAAGCTAACCAACCACCTTATTGGTGTGCTGTTCCTCTATACAAAGATATGGTTTACAGAGAGAAGAAAAGAGAAGAAAAGTAAGAGGGGGAAATAAAAAGGAACAAACAGTAGGAATAGAATTAAGTCATTAAACTGATAGAATCAATGGAAGCACACTCTGAGACTTTTCGTTTAAGTCCAATGTCCTTTCAGTTCTGATTTCTATCTTTCTTTTCAAGCAGGTAAATTAGTTTGCAATTAGGGTCAGTTGCCCCTGTTCTGCTGTGAAGGACAGTTCAGATCACCCTCTGTTCACCACTCTGGCCTATGTCCTTTTCAAGCTTGTTTCTCCAGTTTCAGTGTTGTTAACTTGAATCAACAGCAGGTGGTGCTATCTCAGCTGCTCGCCCCAGAGGGGGTGGGGACGGCCAGGAACCCGTGAGACTGGAGATGGATGCCTACCTCAGGGCACAGGCAGGAGACTCACAGTGAGCAGCATGTCTCGGTCTCAGGGGAGGTGGCAGCGATCCCAGCAGATCTTCCCTGAAGGGACTTCAAGGACTGAGGTCGTGGATCGCCTCTGGCCCGGGTTGTGCAATGTGCTACTGGTGGTGGCTGTGCTGCAGTGGCTGTCCAGTCAGCTTCGATGCCCCAGCGGTGGCAAGAGCCGAGCTCCATATGAAGAGCAGGGTGCGATTTTGGGGTCCGCAGCCCCTGGTGTGAGAGCCAGAGACCCACTGCAGTTCTCCTTTGCAGAGGGTTTCACAGACCAGGTTGCCCTGTTGCCATCTTGCCGGAAGTCTGTAGTTTTTTTTTTTTTTTTTGAGTTGGGGTCTCACTCTGTCGCCCATACTGGAGTGCAGTGGCCGCTCCCGGCCACCGCAGCCTCGACCTGCTGGGCTCCGGCGATCCTTCCACCTCAGCCTTCTGAGTAGCCGGAATTACAGGCATGCGCTGCCAGGCCCGGCTGATTTTTTGATTTATTGTAGAGATGAGGTCTCACTGCCCAGGTGGGTCTCGAACCTGCGGGCTCTGGCAATCCACTCACCTCAGCCTCCCAAAGGCGCAGGATTACAGGCTGAGCCACCGAGCCCAGCTGTAGTTTTTGATGTAAAGGCCTTTCACATCTCTGGTTAGGAAGATGCCAAGGTATTTCTTTTGTGTGTGTGTGTGTGTGTGTGTGTGTGTGTGTGTGTGTGTGTGTGTCTATTGTAAATGGGATTGTGCTTTTTATTTGGGTTTCTGTTTGTTTATTGTTGTTGTATAGAAATGCAACTATCTTTTGCATTTTATACCCTGAGACCTTGCCAAAGTCCTTTATCAGTACAAGGAGGTTTTTGACAAATCCTCTTGGTTTTTTTTGTTTTTTGTTTTTTGTTTTGAGTTGGAGTCTCACTCTGTCACCCAGACTGGAGTGCAGTGGCCACTCCCGGCCACTGCAGCCTCGACCTGCTGGGCTCCGGTGATCCTTCCACCTCAGCCTTCCAAGTGGCTGGAACTACAGGCGTGCACTACCACACCCGACTGATTTTTTATTTATTGTAGAGATGAGGTCAGCCAAGTTTCCCAGGCAGGTCTCAAACCTGCAGACTCAAGCAATCCACTCACTTCAGCCTCCCAAGGCGCAGTATTACAGGCTGAGCCACCGAACCCAGCTTTCTCTTGGGGTATAGAATCATGTCATCTGCAAAGAGAGATAACTTAACTTCCTCTTTTCCTATTTGGATACCCATGTTTCCTTCTCTTGTCTGATTGCTCTAGCTAGGACTTCAAATCCTATGTTGAACAAGAGGGGTGAGAGTGAGCATCCTTGTCTTGTTCCAGTTTTCAGGGGAAATGGTTCCAATTTCTGTCTGTTTAGCAGTATGTTGGCTGTGGGTTTCTTATAGTTGGCTCTTACTATTTTGAGATGTGTTCCATCTATACCTAGATGATCAAGGGTTTTTATCAAGAAGAGGTACTGGATTTTATCAAAAGCTTTTTGCACGTCTAATGATATAATTATGTGTTTTTTGTCTTTATATCTGTTGATGTATTTAATTATGTTTATGGTCTTGTGGATGTTGAACCAGCCCAACATTCTGGAGATGAAGCCTACTTGGTCATGGTGGGTGATTTTTGAGATGTGCTGTTGGATTCTGTTTGGTAGAATCTTGTTAGAATTTTAGCATCTGTGTTCATGAAGCATATTGGCCTGACCAGATGTGGTGTCTCAAGCCTATAATCCCAGCACTTTGGGAGGCCAAGGTGAGGGAATTGCCTGAGCCCACAAGTTCAAGAATAGCCTGGGCAACTTAATGAGACCTTACCTCTACAATAAATAAAAAATTAGTCTGGCATAGTAGCGTGTGCCAGTAGTTCTGGCTACTTGGAAGACTGAGGCAGAAGGATCACCTGAGTCCTGCAGGTCAATGCTAGGGTGGCGGTGAGTGTGCCACTTGCACTCCAACCTGGGCGATGGAGTGAGACTCCAATTCAAAAACAAAACTGGATATTGGCCTGTAGTTCTCTTTCTTTGTTGGAACTTTACCCAGTTTGGGTCTCAATTTGATGTTAGCGTCATAAAATGATTTGGGGAGAGTTCCATCTTCCTCGATTGCCTGGAATACTTTCAATAGGATTGGTATCAGCTCCTCCTTGTATGTTTGTAGAATTCTGCTGGAAAGCCATCAGGTCCAAGGCCTTTTTTTGTAGGTAGTTTTCTTATGACATAGTCAGTTTCCTGGGTCATTATTGGTCTATTTATGGTCTTGATGTCTTTTTTGTTTCAACCAGGGGAGGTTGTGTGATGTAAGGAAGTTCTCCATTTCATTTAGCCTTTCAAGTTTGTTTCCATACAAGTTTACATAGTAATCTCTGATAATCTTTTGTATTTCTTCAGGGTCAGTTGTGACTTCATCTTTTGCATTTCTGATTGTGTTTATTTGGGCTTTTTCTCTTTTTTTCTTGGTCAGTCTAGGTAGGGGTCCGTCAGTCTTGTTTATCCTTTCAAAAAACCAGCTTTTGGTTTCACTGATTTTTTTGTATTATCTCTTTGTCTTCTATGTCCCAAATTTGGGCTTTTATTTTGGTGATCTGGATTCTTCTGCTGAAGTTAGGGTTTTGATGGTCTTGCTTTTCCAGCTTTCTTAGATGATTTGTTGGGTTGTTAACTTGTGATCTTTCCATTTTCTTCATGTTCATAAAAATATGAATTCCCTTCTTATTGCTGCTTTCACGGCATCCAGATATTTTGGTAAGATATTTCTTCATTTTCATTTGTTTCTAGGTATCTCTTGATCTCTGTTTTGATTTCCGCATTGATCCAGGAGTTGTTTAGCATCATGGTGTTTAGGATTCATGTCTTTGTGGGTTTGGGGGGAACTTTGTTGGTGTTGGTATTTATTTATTCATTTATTTTTTTTTTGTTTTGAGTTGGAATCTCACTCTGTCGCCCAGACTGGAGTGCAGTGGCCGCTCCCGGCCACTGCAGCCTCGACCTGCTGGGCTCCGGCGATCTTCCGCTTCAGCCTTCCAAGGAGCTAGAACTAAAGGCACGTGCTACCACGCCCGGCTAATTTTTTGATTTATTGTAGAGATGAGGTCTTGCCAAGTTGCCCAGGCAGGTCTCGAACCCGTAGGCTCAGGCAATCCACTCACCTCAGCCTCCCAAAGGTGCAAGATTACATGCTGAGCCACCAAGCCCGGCTGGTATTTCTTTTTATTCCACTGTGGTCTGAGTAGGTGCATGGCAGAATTTCAGTCTTAAGGAATTTGTTTATGTTTTATTTATGGCCTAGGATGTGATCAGTCTGAGAGTAAGTTCTGTGTGGTGATGAGTAGAATGTATATTCCGTGGTTGTTGGGTGGAGTGTTCTGTAGATATCAGTTAAATTCATTTGGTCAAGCCTCACATTGAGGTTCCAGATCTCCTTGTTGACTTTTCGTCTTGATGATCTGTCTAGGGTTATTAGTGGGTTTAAGTTCCCAGCTATGATGGTGTTAGATAGAGGCAATATCTTTTTTTTTAGTTTACCTAGAAGCTGCTTTATGAAAGTTGGTGCTGCTATGTTATGTGCATATATGTTTAGGATGGATATTTCCTGTTGATGGAGTGAACCTTTTATCATTATGTGGTGACCTTTCATATCTTTTTAAATTTCTGATAGCTTAAAGAGTATTTTGTCTGATATTAAGATCACAGCTCTTGTCTTCTTTTGTGTCCCATTCACCTGAAATCTTGTTTCCCATCCTCTACTTTAAGTCTGTGAGTGTCTTTTCTGGTGAGATGAGTCTCTTAGAGACAATATATTGTAGCCTCATGATATTTTATCCAATTTGCCATTCCTTGGCTTTTCAATGGTACATTTAGTCCATTCACTTTCAGACTAATAATTGAGATGTGAGAATTTACTGTCATGAGGTTCTTACAGCATTTGTTGTTGTTGCTGCTGTTTGTTTGTTTATTTGTTTGTTGTCTTTCTTTTGATTTGGAGGTTATTCATGGGCGTTGTCGATCTTTTTCCTGCATTCTTTTGAAGGACATTGTCGATCTTTTTTTCCTTTCTTCTGTGTTTAATACTTTCTTAAGTGTTTCTTGTAGAACTGGTCTGGAGGCAGCATAAACTCTTAGGGATTGAATGTCTAGAAGGATTTTAATTTTCCATCACTGATGAAACTTAGCTGCTTGAAATTGTTTATCTTTGAGAACTTTGAAGATTGGGCTCCAAGCTCTCCTAGTGTGAACTGTTTCTGTAGATAAGTCTGCTGTATTCTAATTGATCTTCCCCAGTAGGTATTTTGACCTTTCTCTCTTGCTGCCTTTAGGGTTTTTCTTTTATACCTGCTTTGGGTAAGCGATTATCTGTGTGTCTGGGAGTTGGTCTTCTCATTTGTTGTCTTGCAGGGTTTCTCTGAATCTCTTGTGTTTTAATGGTCACATTACTGATAAGATAAGGGAAGTTTTCTTGGATAATTTCATGGAATGTTTTTTCCAGGGTGGTCTCTGTCTCTCTGTCTGCCTCAGGGATTCAATTAATCCTGGGTTTAGCCTCCTGAAATAATCACTCATCTCTTGGAGGTTTTGTTCTGTCTTTTTAAGCTTCTTTTCTGTTTTAACAGTTTGGATTAGTTCCATAGTTTGGTCCAAGCTCTGAGATTCTTCTGCTTGGTTAATTCTGTTTTCCATGCTTATCAGTTTGTTGTTTATTTCGTTCACTGTATTCTTTATTGCTGTTATCTCAGTTATCAACTCCTTCATTCTTCTTGTCTCTCCTCATTTCTATTTATTCTCTCTATTAATATCTTGATATCTGGGTTTGTGGTTTGATACCAGTCATTCTGGGGGCTCTTCATTGTTTGAGATCTAGAGTCTGTATTCTCAATGGCTGACCTCCCAGAGGTCTGTGTGAGACTCATATTCTTCCTTTGGTTTTTCTTCATTTGTGTATGTCCCCCCCCCCCCTTTTTTTAGCCTTTTCTTTAATTCTGTTCAGTGATGGGGAGATAGTTTTTATTTGTGTTTGCTCAATCTCCTTTCTTATGTGGATCCTCTGGTTTTATTCAATTCTGAAGCAGTCCTAGGGGTAAGGACCTGTGCTTTTTGTAGTTTCAAGATGTAATTGAGGGGGGAGCTGTGATTCAGAAACTGTCTGCAGATCCCAGTATCCACTGACAGGTATGTGACCCCCCCTGGAACCCACTTCCCACTGCCTTACAATCTGTCCATGCAGTAGGGGTGTCTGTTTGCCCCCTGAAAGCAAAATAAGATAAGAAAAGGAAAATGAATAGAAAAAGGAAAGAGGAAGAAGAAAGAGAGGTAGAGAAAGAGAAGAAGAAGAGGGGAAACAGACAGGCATACCAACTAATGAATAAACAGACAAACAAAGACAGAAAAAACAAAAAGGACAAAAACATACAGACAATCATACAAGCAAACAAAAACCCCCCATTGGTGCATGTTCCCTCAAAAATACCCATACATAAACAGGAAAAAAAAATTAGAATAACAGCAACAAAGCAAGTACAAAAATGAAAACAAAAACAGAAAGAAAGAAGAAAAAAGCTAAAACAAAAAACAAGAAAAAAAAACTTGCTCTCTGGCAGTTTCTGTGAGTCCAGGTTCCTTTCATACCTCCACCTTAGGGAGCAACTCTGGTCTCCAGCCCCTCTCCTTCACTCTCAGCACAGGCTGACAGGGTTGCTCTCAGCATGGGTCAGATGCCCCATGGACTACTGTGGGAGAAGAATGGATCCAATCTGGACTCACCCAACTCATCTGCTGCTACTGCCGCTATCAGTTCTGCCACTCAGATCTGACTGGTCTGTACCTGTTCCAGCATAGGGGAGGGGCTTCTGTCTCTCCAAGTCTGATGAGATAATAACCTCTAAGTCCCAAAAAGGAGGCTGGGCAGTTTCACCGGGGCAATGCAAGTCTGTGCCTGGTCCGGGACTGAGAAGATGGCACCTGTCAGCATCCTGTCACTGGCATGGGGGCTTTAGTCCAGATATCCATAAGCTACCTTCTTGTAGGCTGAGTGCTGGTGCTGAGGGGTGGCTGTTCTCTGCTGCCTTCTCTCAAGAGAGCCCCGAGAATGGCAGATGATCCTACACACCTGGATCTCCAATCTCAGGGTGGTGGGGGGTTGCAGTCACCTCCGGAGGAGAGCCCTGGGTGCATGAACCTCAGTCTCCCCTCTGATGGACTTTCATTCACCCACTGGCACACACCCACTCACACAGAAAGTCTTTATGGACACTCGCTTTTGCGCAGACTCTCACAGTCCAACCTGTTCCATCGCCATCTTGCCCAGAATTCTAACCAAATTTTAAAAGTAAACATTACCAACCGGGCTCGGTGGCTCAGCCTGTAATCCCACGCCTTTGGAAGGCTGAGGTGAGTGGATTGCCTGAGCCCGCAGGTTCGAGATCCGCCTGGGCAGCGAGACCTCATCTCTACAATAAATTAAAAAAAAAAATCAGCCAGGCATGGTAGCACGCGCCTGTAGTTCCAGCTACTTGGAAGACTGAGGCAAAAGGATTGCCGGAGCCCAGCAGGTCAAGGCTGCAGTGGCCGGGAGCGGCCACTGCACTCCGGTCTGGGCGACAAGGTGAGACTCCAACTCAGAAAAAGAAAAAAGTGAACATTACCATTAATAAGATATATTGACTACAGGGTGCCTGAATGAAACGTCATTGTACACCTAACCCTTAACTGTACCCCACAAAACCATAATAAAAAATACTGATTAATGAAAAAAAAAAAAGATATATTGACATCATATACTTGTTAAATAAACACTAAGAAAGACACAAGATTACTTCTATGGTTGTGATATGGTGATATAATAAGAAATATATATTTGGCCTTCATGTCCAGTTCCTGGCACAGAGCTCCTAAAACCTTTGTAATTTCCTGAGTGATAGGGATGATAGAGGCATCTTATGTTATTCATAACAAGCTACTTTTAACCAGATCTGAGCTTATGTCAATGGGATAACTGGTGGCTGAAAGTCCTAGATAGCTTCAGGATGGGGGCTGGTGGCTAGACAAACTTACCATGTGAGTAGATTGGAACATTAAGCCTTAACTCCCCAACCTCCCCTTTCCTACCTCTGAGAAGAAGACAGGGTCTGGAGATTGAGTTAATCACCAACCAACTAAAAATGGATTAAAGACTTAAACAGAATACTGGAAACTATAAAACTAACAAAGGGGAAATGTTCTATGACATTGGTCTAGGCAAAGATTTCTTGGACAGGACCACAAAAGCAAAAATAAATAGGGTTGCGTTAATGTAAAAACTTTTACACAACAAAGAAACAATCAATAGAATGAAGAGATAAGCCAAGGACTGGGAGAAAATATTTGTAAGCCATACATCTGATAAGGAACAAATATCCAAAATATGTGAAGAACTCAATAGCAAGAAAACAAAGAACACAATTTTTAAATGGGCATTAAATTGACCTGAATAGATATTTATCGAAAGAAACTGTATCAATGGCCAAAAGAAATATGAAAAAACGCTTTTCACTAATAATGAAGATGAAAATTAAAACCACAGTGAGACATCACTGACTCCTGTTAAAATGTCTATTGTCAAAAGACAGAAGATAAACAATTGGTGAGGGTGTGGAAAAAAGAGAACCCTTATGCACTCTTGGTAGAAATGTAAATTAATTTAGTCATGGTGGAAAACTATGGAGTTTCTTCAAAAAACTAAAAATAGAACTATCATATGACCCATCAATCCCACTTTCAAGTATATATTCAAAGGAATTGAAATCAGTATGTCAAATATGTGTCTACCTTCCTATGTTTATTGCAGCATTATTCACAGAAGCCAAGAAATAGAAACTACCAAGGTGCCCAACATTAGATGAATGAATAAAGAAAATGTGTTGTAAATATACAAAATGGAATGCTATTTTGCCTTTAAATAGAAGGAAATTCTGTTATTTGTTACGGTGTGGATGAACCTGTTAAGTGAAATAAACCAGGCACAGAAAGACAAATACTACATAATCTCACTTAAGAGTGGAATCTCAGACCAGGTTCAGTGGCTCAGCCTGTAATCCCAGCACTTTGGATGGCCAAGGCAAGTGGATTGCCTGAGTCTGTGGGTTCAAGACCAGCCCGGGCAACTTGGTGAGACCTCGTCTCTACAATAAATCAAAAAATTAGCCAGCCATGGTAGCATGTACCTGTAATTCTGGCTACTTGGAAGGCTGAGGCAGGAGGATCACCTGAGCCCAGCAGGTCAATGCTGTGGTGGCCATGAGCATGCCACTGCACTCTAACCTGGGTGACAGAGACTCCAAAGAGAAGAGCAGAATCTGAAAAAGTTGAACTCATAGAAGTAGAGAGTAAAAGTGGTAAGCAGAGTCTGAGGGTGTGAAGGGTTGGAGAGATGTTGATCAAAGGGTACAATGTTTCAGTGAGACAAGAGGCATAAGCATGAGTGATCTACTGTACAGAATGGTGACTATAATAAATAATAATGCATTGTATACTTCAAAATTGCTAAAAAAGTAGATTTTAGATGTTTTCATCACAAAAAAGGGATAAGTATTTGAGGTGACAGATATGTTAATTATATTAATTTAGTCATTTCATAATGTAATATTCAATGCATATAATGTATACTGTATATAATGTGACATATCAATATATCACATTGTACCCCATAAATATGCAGAATTATTTGTCAAGTAGAAATAATTTTTTAAATCACCAATAGCCAATAATTTAATCAATCATGCCTACATAATGAAAGCATACAAACCCTAAACAAAGGAATTCAGAGAGCTTCTGGATTCATGAACACGTAGAGATGCTGGGCAGGTGGTGTACCCAGAGAGGTCAGGAATTTCTGTACTCACCACTTCTCCCCCAAAACCTTGCCCAATGCACCTCTTATATTTGGCTGTTCCTGAGCTAAGTGATCTTGAGGGTTTAACTTTTATTAAACAGATCATGTATTATGATCTCATTGCAGCCAAGGGCAGTTTCTGCAGGCATGTGCCACCATACTTGGCCAAATTTTTTTGTAGAAATGAGGTCTTACTACATTGCCCAGGCTGGTCTCGAATTCCTGGGCTCAAGCAGTCCTTCTACATTGGCCTTCCAAAGTGCTGGACTGACAGATGTGAGCCACCATGCCCTGCCAACTTTTTATATCAACTGAAATGACAGTTAAAAATGTTATTATACAAGAAGGAAGGAATAGGAAGCTGATAGTGTTTTAATTTTTTTGAAATACATTCTATTGTATGTGTGAGGTCATTCCCATGCAAAGTATAATAAAACTAGATGTTTAATAAATCCTTTAAATCATTGGTAGGTATATAAGTGGAACTGAATCATTTACTAGACAAAGTAATATTACTCTCTTGATTACTTACTCATGCATTGCCACACTGTTAAAATTTACCTCATTACTTTGCTATTTGATAAATAGTGTGCATTGCTCTGTCACTTTAGCTTTTGTAACGGCAGATTTTCATCTCACTACACAATCAAGGTGGCATTGACAGGAATGAACTCCAGAGCCTGGGCTTGATCGGGGAGGTGCTATCTCAGGCCTGGTGCTCAGTCATATGACCTGCACCTCTCAACTTTTGTCCTATCTTTTCAATATATGTTATGTCATAAAATACTTTTAATGTTTAAGTGTCAAGCTCATGAAAATAAGCCTGAGCTACAGTAATCAAAACAGCCTGGTATTGGTATAAGAACAGGCATATAGAATGGAACAGGATAGAGATTCTGGAAGCAAAGCCTCAATTCCTTGACCAATCCATCTTTGACAAAACCTCCAACAACAACCACTGAGGAGAGGAGAACCTATTCAGTAAATGGTGCTGGGAAAACTGGCTGACCACGTGCAAAAGATTGAAACAGTACACCTACCTATCACCATACACAAAAATTAACTCTAAATGGATCAAAGACCTAAACATAAAACCTCAAACTATAAGAATCTAGAAAATTCAGGAGACACCCTAATGGACATTGGAACTGACAACCAATTCCTATTCAGAACCGTAAAGGCCAATACCTTAAGAAATAAGACAAGTGGGACCTCATCAAACTAACGAGCTTCTGCAAAGCAAAAGAAGCTATCAGAGCAGGGAGACAGCCCACAGAATGGGAAAAAATATTTGCTAACTGTATATCTTACAAAGACCTAACATCTAGAATCTACAAGGAACTCAAACGCACCAAAAGGAAAAAAACAAACAGCCCTTTTAAAAAGTGGGCAAAAGACATGAATAGACAGACACTTCTCAGAAGAAGATATATGGACAGCCAACAGACACATGAAAAAGTGCTCAGCCTCACTCATCATCAGAGAAATGCAAATCAAAACCACATTGAGATACCACCTAACCCCAGTAAGAATGGCCATCATTAATAAAATAAACAACAAGAGATGCTGGTGAGGATGTGGAGAAAAAGGAACGTTTCTGTGCTGCTGGTGGGAATGCAAACTAGTGTAACCGCTTTGGAAGACAGTGTGACAGCTTCTGAAAGAACTAGAAATTGACCTTCCATATGACCCAGCAATTCCCCTATTGGGAATATACCCGGAGGAACTCAGATCATTCTACAAAAAAGATACCTGCACATGTATGTTTGTTGCAGCTCTATTCACAATAGCAAAAACATGGAACCAACCATGTTGCCCATCGAAACTGGACTGGATAAAGAAAATGTACATATACACAATGGAATATTATGCAGCCATAAAGAAGGACAAATATATGGACTTTGCAGCAACTTGGATGGGTTTGGAGTTGATCATACTCAGTGATCTATCACAGAACTAAACAACAGAGTACCATATGTTCTCACTCATAAGCGGACCTTGAACAATTATAATACTATAAGAATGTGTTTGGCAGAAATGGGAAACTGTCAGGGGAGCGGGGGTGGGAATGGCAGTTGAGAAAAACTGCTAGGGGAGGGAGGGGCATACCTCATTAACAAGGATACTTGCATAATCAATGTTTGTATACTTAACCCTGAATTGTACCCCACATCTTTATAATAAAAGAAAAGAAAAGAAAGAAAATAAGCCCGAGGAACTGTTGCAGACTGGAGAAAACTAAAGAAAAATAATATCTAAATGCAGTGTGGATCTTAGATTAGAGAAAGAACATTAGTGGAGAAATTGGTGAAATGTGAATAATTTGAGTTAATATGTGTCAATGTTAATTTCCTTGTTTTACTCATTGTCCATGATTATGTCAAATGTTAACATCAGGACAATTAGTAAATACAAGAATGCCACTATTTTGCAGCTTTCCTATGAATTTACAATAAAAAGTTTTTTAAAAATTTTAAATAGAAAAGCAAATACCAGGATCATTTACTCATTTAGCAAATATTGAGTACCTGCTATGAGAAAAGCTTGTTATAAGGAACCTCAGACCCTTTGTCCTTGTGGTGGCAACAGAGGTCAAATTGAGGGAGAGTATTAGAAGCAAGAGACCTGCCTTGGGCCCCACCTCCTGATCACCTAGCTGGTATTGAGGGAGAAAAATGAGACGTATAGGGCAGATGTCCTTCTTTAGTGAGAGGGTCCTGAGATCTTTTAGAATGCATTTCAATGGGGAGCCCATGGCCACACCAGATTGAGGGTTCCCCATGAGGAATTCTAAAGGAAAAGGATTGATCCTGAGATGGTCTTGAAAAGCTATAAGGAGAGAAACCCATCCACATTCTCAGTTGGTATCCCAAGTGAGAATCAGTGTAATCAGCGTGTGTGCATGGATATCAAAAGAGAAAGATCATCCCCTTGGTCCCCTCAACCCCAACCTAGAGGCAATCCTTCCACCAATGGTAAGGCTACTCCTACGCATGTGCAGAAGACAGAACCAAGGTTTTTGAGAGGGAGCCCTAAGCTACAGCAAGAGAAAGCTTCTAGAGAAAATAGCTTTTCCAAGCCCTTTCCAAGACCTTCTAATGGAGGGAGAGAGTGAGTAATATGTGGATTCCAGTATCAGTTGATGGTATTGGAATTTTGTATTGGTTAAAGCTGAGATGATGGGGAGGTCCAGCTAAAGCAGCTCATCGGGTTGGGCAGTGAAAGTGGAGAAAACGATGGAAAGAGTACCAAGGAAGGCATTTCGTCTCTCGCTCTCAGTGGTGATGGTGGTCTGGTACCTTCCTTTGGAGACCTTCTAGCCTTCCAGAGTGTAGCCCTGGCAAAAGACCATCAGTTGCCTTCGGAGATCCAGCCCGGTCCGTGGAGATACTCAGGTTAGAGTAGGAAGTGAAGAACAGTCTCTCCTCTCTCATCCTATCTGGCTGCAGCGGTCTGTCACCTTTCCCCAGGACCATCTGGTTTACCATAGAGTAGCTCCGGCCAGAACTGTAATTGTCGCCATATTCCAATGTAGTCCACAGAGAAACTTGAATTAGAAAAGGAGAAAAGTGAGATAAACAGTGTAGAGAGGACTCCACGTATAGAAAGTTAAATCCCCGTATGGGCCCCAAAACGTTAGGTTGGTGGCCCAGTGTCTCAGGAAAGATGCAAAGAATTGCACAAAAAGTAGGTCAGAAACAGTTCATTTAAAAGGTAGATCAGAGAAAAAGGGTGGATCCACTAACTTAGTTCACTAACCTAACATTTAAGGGGAGGTCTGGCCAATGTGCAGTTGACAAGCAGCGACAGAGAGGAAGATAGAGAGCCAAGGAGAAAACCTTGTCTCTCACTCTGATGGGTGATGGTGGTTTAATACTTTCCTTCAGAGGCCACCAAAATGTTAGGTTAGTGAGCTGAGCCAGTGCTGCAGATATGCAAAGAATTGCACAGAAATTAGATTAGAAAAGAAAGTTTATTTAGACAGTACATCAGAGAAAAAGGGTGGATCTACCTCTCCAGGACTGGAGAGGGGGCCAGACACTTAAGCAACGTTTGGTGCTGAAAGCTAAGAACTGGGAATTTACAAGGCTTCTTCTCTTAGAAGACTGGGAATAAAAGTTGTTTGACTTACAAAAGGCATTCCTGTGAAATGTAACAGTGGGAGGAAGTTATCATTGCCATGACAATTAAGTGCTCTGGACAAAAGAGGCCAGAGTTTCAGGTAATAGATCATGTAGACAGAGAGATTGGCTCAAGGTTTGTAAACAAAATATTAAGGCAGAAACTTTGGCCAGGCACAGTGGCTCAGCCTGTAATCCCAGCGCTTTGGAAAGCCAAGGTGAGAAAATTACCTGAGCCCGAGGGTTTGAGACCAGCCTGGGCAACTTGGCGAGACCTTGTCTCTAAGATAGATCGATCACACAGAAAAACTAATTGGGCATGGTGGCGTGTGTCTGTAGTTCCAGCTACTTGGAAGGATGAGGCAGAAGGATCACCTAAACCCAGCAGGTCAAGACTGCGGTGGCCATGAGCATGCCACTGCACTCCGGCCTGGGTGACAAGAGTGAGACTCCAACTCAAAAAAATTAAAAAGGACAGAAATGTTAATTTTGAACATCCTTGAATTTAGAGAACAAAAAGGCACTTAGCTGGGAGTGCATTGTTTATGGGTGAGATAGTAGGAGGGTTGGGGTAGGGAAAAAAACATCATGACAGACCATTTCTTTCATCTGTTTTTTTCATCTTGGAGACCAGGTGATTTGTCATGTAAACAGAAGGATTGAGCTGATAGCTGGAAACATATCCCTAGAGCAAAAATATTAATTGTAAAATCTTGATGTCAATTACTGGGGTAGGTTACAACTTTACTTATCAGTGACTCCAAACAGTGGAGTTAATTAAACTTACTTCAGAGCAAGAGAGCAGATCTGATTACAAAATAAAACATTATTCACTATAGCATACCACTAATTGGTAGTTATAACAAGACAGAAATATGAGCCAACACCAAGGCACCTGCCCACAATGGCTGAGGTAACTATTTTGGCTTTTTGACCTTTCAGTAAGTATTGACAATTTTTTTGAAGAGTCAACACCTTGAAAAAAAGAGATAATGGTAACTACAAAGGGGTGTGTGGCCAGTGAGAATTTTTAATGTTAGAGAAGCATTTGATGATTTTAAATGGTGATTCAAGGGACTCAGTAAAAGTAAAAGATAAAGTTGAAGATAGAGGAATAAGATGATATATGCTAGATTCAGATCTGTTGGGAGACTGGAGAAAATGAACTGATTGCAGGGGAAAATTACTTTTTGATTCATACATCTAGGCCAGTAATACCCCTAGAGATACTAATTCATTAGGTTTGGAATAGGACCAGTGAATCTGTTTGTCAACAAATACCATGATTCAAGTTATCTTTAGGCTACACCTTGATGAACACTACTCTTCTTTTTTTCCTGCTATCTATTAAGCCACTCCTTTCTTTACTTTCTTTCCTTTTCAGTCAGGCAGTCAAGATTCCACTGTCTAGTATTTTCTAAGGTAAGACAGATTTCAGAAGTGGTGTGGCCCCAGAACTTGCTGACTGAAGTAGAGAATGATGGCGATAAATACTGGGGTTGAGAAAGTCAAGGAGATTATTCAGAACTCTTACTCATCAAAATCAATTGTAGGGCCGGACTGGTTGGCTCAGCCTAAAATCCCAGCACTTTGGGAGGCCAAGGCAAGTGGATTGCCTGAGCCTGAGGGTTTGAGACCAGCCTGGGCAACTTGGCGAGACCTCGACTCTACAATAAATCAAAAAATTAGCCGGGTGTGGTAGTGCATGCCTGTAGTTCTGGCTACTTGGAAGTCTGAGGCAGAAGGATAGCTGGAGCCTGGCAGGTAAGGGGGAAAAAAAATCAGTTGTGGGCATTTTAAAAATGTGTAGATGTCAGACACCTGATTTAGCTGCAGATTCTGATTTAGTTGTTCTTGAGTGAAACTTGGACATCTATCTAGTCACATCTGTGTATTTTAAAATCACTGTGTGTCTAATGCACAGCTCAGTCTAAGAACCACTATATAATTGTTCTCCATGGGCAATTGAAGTTCACTCAGATTTTTAGAGGAGCTTGAAGCAAAAGGGAAAACTTTTGAGCTCAGAGTCATTCTTGATTTGAATTTATTGTAATTCTGGTGTTTCTTAGGCAGTCAAGGGAATTTATTTTCAGATCGTCATAGTTACTTGCCTGTAGTAACCCCAAACACTTCTCTGGAAAGATTCACATGTGTGTTGTATGAAGAATTACACACTGAGTTTGAGGAAGTGCAGGAAGGTGTTGTTCTTTCTAATACAGGAAGAAAAAGGGAAAAATTATTATAAGAAAAGGGGTGAGATTAGAAAAGGCAAAGAATAAGTACTAAAAAGAGTTTTAGAGTATACATTTTGTCATCCCCAGTATCCATGGCTTCTGTATCTGTGGATTTGACCAACCACACATACCAAATATTTGAGGGGAAAAAATGGATGGTTTTATCTGTACTGAACACGTACAGGCTTTTCTCATGGTTATTACCTTAATAGTACAGCATAACTACTTACAGTGTGTTTGTATTGCATTAGGTATCATAAGTAATCTAGAGATGACTTAAAGATACAGAAGTATGTGTGCATATTATATGCAAATACTACACCATCTTTTGTCAGGGTTTCAGTCTCTGTCTTTGGACAGGAAATTCAGGTAAAGATTTCTACAGAAAACTTTCTTTCCTTCTTTTTTTTTTTTTCCCTCTGTCTCACAGCAGGTTTGGGTCAAGGTATTTTCACCTCTGCCTCAGGACAGAAGGTTCAAGTGAAGGTTTTTCTGCCTCTGTCTCAGGATGGGAGGCTTAGGTGAGGGATCAGCAGTGTGGCACCAGTGATCTCACTTTGCATAGCACACTTTTGAGATTGCAACTGTTTTTTTGGTTTGGAGCTTAGTTATTAATTTGTGACAGTTGATGAAAAGATGGTAAGCTCAGTAAAATAGTTTAATATGGTTTATTCTGAACCAAATTCGAGAACCTAGATCCGTGGCATATGTCTGCATGAGGTTCTGAGAACATGTGGCCACAATAGTTGAATGGTAGCTTGGTTGTATACAATGTTAGGGAGTCAGAAGTTACAGAAACTATATGTCAGTATATGTGAGATTTTCATTGGTTTGGCCTGGGAAGGAGGGATATTTCCAAATGTGGCCTTGCAGGTTATAGGTGGATTTAAGATTTCTTGACTTGGAAATTTGTAGTTCCTATCTAAAGTATTTTGGAAATCAGTAGAGGAGATGTTTTGTTGAGCTAAGGGAGCAGTAAAACTCCAAGGTTGCTGATGTACAGATGAAGTCCTTTATGTGGAAAACTTCAGAGAGGGTAAAAACTATTTTACAAGCTTCTCAGAATGTGGGAGTCCCCAAAAGATGGTTTTGAAAGGCCATAAAGTACTTTGATTTCCTTCTTTATCTATTGTGTGATATTATGCAGAGTCAAGTTGGAAAACAAAACTTCAGTAATAAAACCCTGTCTGATGAGTCCTTATCAGGTGTGACTCCCCAAGCCTCTTAGGAATTTGGATAAGAGAAAAAAAGGACAGAGTTTAGTCCTTATGACTAACTCCTGTTAAACACCAGCAGTATTTATGGATAACACTTATGGGGGGGTCCTCTTGTAAATTTCTAGGAAAGTGGATCCACCTAACAAAAAATGGTCATGAGCAGCAATAGCCAAATTTGGATCCTTTGAAATGTCTAAAAGAATTCATTTGCATGCAAAATTGGAAAAAAAAAAAAAAAAAAAGACTGGTTTTAGAACCAGACTAAATGGGAGGCCTACTTTATGTTTGTCCTGACTGAAATCTGATAAGAGATTTGGAGAGATTTTGTTTATTTTTGAGAACTTTGTTTAGAAGTCAGCTTAATTAAATGCTGATATTTAGGCTATAATTTTTGGGAGGGACAGAGAAGACCTTTTTGCTTTTTCCTCTTTTGGATCCTGTTTCTGGGATTTTTTTTTTTTTTCTTAGTCAGAGTCACTCTGTGGCCCAGGCTGGAATGCATTGGCACAAGCATGGCTCTCCGTAGTCTTGACCTGCTGGGCTCAGGCACTCCTTCTACCTTAGCCACTCAAGTAGCTAGAACTACAGATGCATACCACTATGCCCAGCAATTTTTTAAAACAATTTTATAAACCTGGCTTGGTGGCTCAGCCTGTAATCCCAGCACTTTGGGAGGCTGAGGTGAGTGGATTGCCTTAGCCCGCGGGTTCAAGACCCGCCTAGGCAACTTGGCAAGACCTCATCTCTACAATAAATCGAAACTTAGCCGGGTGTGGTAGCACACACCTGTAGTTCCAGCTATTTGAAAGGCTGAGGCGGAAGGATCGCCGGAGCCCAGCAGGTCGAGGCTGCAGTGGCCGGAAGCAGCCACTGCACTCCAGTCTGGGTGACAGAGTGAGACTCCAACTCAAAAAAAAAAAAAATTATAATGACAAGGTCTTGCTATGTTGCCCAAGCTGGTCTCAAACTCCTGGACTCAAGCAGTCCTCTGCATTGGCTTCCCTAAATACTGGGATTACACCACTCTTGGCCTATTGTTTCTGGGAATTTTTCTAGTCATCTGAAACCTCTTTTTAAATATGTTTGATCCCTCTGTTTACTTCTTACCTTGGCATGATTTTTGCTGAGAAAAATGTAAAACTTCAATGATCTTTTAGAAAGTTTAAAATTTCCCCAAATTGGCTCCCATAAAACTTGTTCTGTTTTCTTCTACTTCTGCTCCTGCTTTCTTTTGCCATTTCAATACCATGTGAAAAAATATAGAGGAGACTTTTAATGATTGAGTTCCTTGAGGAAAAATGGTGCCACTTACCTTTTTTGAGGGTCTTCTATTTTCCTTGTGGAATATGAAGATTTGTTGGCAGCTTCCTCTCAGGTTTAAAAGTTCTCTCTTTTGCAAAAAGTTACCTGACTTCTTTGGCTTTTAGGGTACTGAAAAATACTTTGTACTGTGAGAGAGAACTTGGCCTTTGTGTGTGCAGTGGCTGGCAAGTCACTGGCAAAAGCTGCAGTTTTAAAAATGACTGACAGCGGTTGCAGTGAATGGTTGTTTCTGTAGGTGGGTACTTGTTTCTTTGTGCATCCAGATAAAAAGGCAGATTTGAGCACATGAACTCTGAGGAAACACTCACTGCCAAAGAGTAAGACTCCTGTGGCATTTGCATACACAGTGACCTGATTAGCACTAGGGAATGTCTTTTTAGCAGTAAGCACTGTGAAAACATTGCATACTTTGGTGTCATGGGACTTCCCTTTTTGAGATTCAATATAAGAATAGGATCCTTGATTTTTTAAAGATCTAGATGCACTGCCTTCCAGTTTTGCCTGCTTTTCACATAGTTAAATATTAAGCCCTGGAAATTGCAATTACTTTGTCTGCCCTGTCCATTAAAGGGCTGCTGCTCCCTGAAGTCAGTAATTAATCAAGAAACTAGCTAAGTTGAAAAGACCACCGAACTAACTAGATTGATCTCCAAAATATGACTTTCTGGCATTTAGATGGTTGTTTGAAACTTTATATAAAAGAAATTTATATCTATAAAGGAAATCTCCATTTGTAAGGGCATCTCACTCTACCCAAGTCACTGGAAACTTTTACAATGGAGAAAGACATTGGCTTAAAGTTTGCATAACAAGCCTTACCTTTATTTAACATACTTTTCCTGCTACTCTTGTCTTTTTTTTTTTTTTTTTGTCACAGTAGAAAGTAAAGGTAAAGCACTGTTGTCATTAATAGGCCTTTTATCTATGCCCTTTCTGTTACAGAAAATCATGGTGTTTAGATCTAAGTTCTGTGACTTTGAGATATGAATTCACATCTGGTTTCACCCAAGAGTCAAGTCTTCAAAAGTGCAAATTTAGGGTTGCCTAGTTAACATTTGCTTGAGACAGTAAAATAGGTACATTGATAGTCTAAAGGAGGAAGAGAAAGTATTTGAAAACTGGCAAATGAAGAATTTTACATGACTATAAGATCTGCTTCTGTCTGTATCAGCATGTCTGTATGTTTATTTGTGTCATGTTTATATGATGTTTCATTGCCAAAATATATCAAAGATCTCTAATTAATTGGCTTCAAGAAAAAATTAAGTATTTATATATTTTATCAGAAAAATAGAAACTGACTCAAATGCCTTTTAGTTCACATGACTATTAGCTATATCTTTGGTAAATAAGACTAGTTTGTTTAATGAAAGCAGTGTGTCTCTGATCAGCAAAAAAAAAAAAAATGCATGAATTTTTGTTTTGGAGTTACTGCTTGGGTGGTGACTATCTAACATTCATTCACAGGCAGTAAAAACAATTAAGGAAGAAGTAACTTGAGCTTATGACTAGCATTGTCTAATGAACAGTGCAAGAGTAATTGTTAAGATTTTGGCTATAGTCCAAAATGTGCTTTTTCTTCAAGGAAATTGATAGCAAAGGACTCTGATAAGTACTCTTGGATACAGGTTTCTGATAACTTCGGAGATCATACCATTGGACTAAGTAAAAACTTGCAGAACTCTAATTTAAAAACTGATACATTCATGAAGATTACTAACCTAAGTAGAAATTGATCATTAGAATTCTGTGGGAAGATTTTTAATCAAGATGGAGGGGGAGGGAATTAAAAAAGAAAAATAGATCAAAGCAGTCTGAGCTATATGAGGTATACAAATTGTAGCAGGTCCAGAGAGACAGGAGTATGAGACTTCAGTCTCTGATGATTAATGATGTTGAGCATTTTTTCATACATTAGTTGACAACTTATGTCTTCTTTTGGGAAGTGTCTATTCATATGCTTTCCCACTTTTTAATGTTTTTTGGTTTTTGGGGGGGTTTCTTCTTGAGTTGTTTGAGTTCCTTATAGATTCTGGATATTAGTCCTTTGACCAATGAATAGTTTGCAAATGTTTTCTTCTAGTCTGTTGGTGGTCTATTTACTCTGCTGGTTATTTCTGTTGCTGTGCATAATTTTTTTGGTTTAATTGGGTTCCCATTTGTGTTTTTCTGTGTCTTTTCACTTGTGCTTTTTTTTTTTTTTTTGAGTTGGAGTCTCACTGACACCCAGACTGGAGTGCAGTGGCTGCTCCCGGCCACCGCAGCCTCGACCTCTGCTG
>NW_007257279.1:301081-316611 GCF_000164805.1 Carlito syrichta | reverse complement strand
CCTCAGCCTTCCAAGTAGCTGGAACTACAGGCGTGCGCTACCATGCCAGGCTAATTTTTTGATTTATTGTAGAGATGAGGTCTCGCCAAGTTGCCCAGGCGGATCTCGAACCCGCGGGCTCAGGCAATCCACTCACCTCAGCCTCCCAAGGCGTGGGATTACAGGCTGAGCCACCGAGCCCAGCTCACTTGTGCTTTTGAAGTCTTAGTCATAAATTCTTTGTCTAGGCCAGTGTCCAGAAGAGTATTTTCCAGATTTTCTTCTAGACTTTTTAGTTTCAGGTCTTACATTTAAGTGATTTATCCATCTTGAGTTAATTTTTGTATATGGTGAGAGATAGGGGTCCAGATTCATTCTTCTGCATATAGCGATCCAATTTTTCTAGCAATTTATTAAATGTGGTATCCTTTCCCCATTGTATGTTCTTGTCGACTTTGTCAAAGATCAGTTGGCTGTAGACATGTTGCTTTATTTCTGGGATCTCTATTCTGTTTCATTGGTCTGTGTGCCTACTTTTGTACCATACTACGCTGCTTGGGTTACTATAGCCTTGTAATATACTTCGAAGTCAGTTAATGTGATGCCTCCAGCTTTGTTCTTTTTGTTTAGGATTCCTGTGACTATTTGAGCTTTTTTGTTTTGTTTTGTTTCATATGAATTGTAGGATTGTTTTTTCTAATTCTGTAAAAACTCACAATGGTAATTTCTGATAGGAATTGCATTAAATCTGTATATTGCTTTGGGAAGTATGGTCATTTTATTATTACTCCTTCCAATACATGAGCACAGAATGTTTTTCCATTTGTCCATGTCATTTATTTCTTTCATCGGTGCTTTGTAATTCTCCTTGTAGAGCTCTTTCATATCCTTGGTTAAATATAGTCCTAGATTTTTGTGTGTGTGACTGTTATAAATGGGATTGAGTACTTGATTTGGTTCTCAGCTTTAACATTTATTGGTATAGAAATGCTTTTGATTTTTGTTCATTGATTTTGTATCCTGAAGGTTACTCAAGTCATTTATAAAATTTAGGAGTCTTTTGAAGGGATCTTTAGGGTTTTCTAGGAATAAGATCTTTTCATCAGCAAACAGAGATAGTTTGACTTCTTTTTAATTTGGATACCATCTATTTCTTTCTCCTGCCTGATTGCACAGCTAGAACTTCCAATACTGTGTTGAATAGGAATGGTGAAAGTGGGCTTCATTGTCTTGTTCTAGTTCTTAGAAGGAATATTTTCAACTTTTTCCTTTACAGTGTGATATTGGCTGTGGGTTTGCAGATATGGCATTTGTTATTTTGATGTATGTTCTTTCTACACCTAATTGAAGGCTTTTGTCATAAAGAGATATTGGATTTTACAGAATACTTTTCCTGCATCTATTGAGATGATCATGTGATTTTTGTTTTTAAATCTGTTATGTGGTGAATCACATTTAATGATTCATATATGTTGACCAATCTTGCATCATTGGAATAAAACCTCCTTGTTGTGGTATATTATCTTTTTGTTGGATTTGGTTTGCTGGTATTTTCTTGAGGACTTTTGCATCTATGTTCATCAGGGTTATTGGCCTATAGTTTTCTTTTTTGGTATGTCCTTGCCTGATTTGGGTATCTGGGTGATAATGGTTTTATTGAATGAGTTAGGGAAAAATCCTTCCTCCTCAGTTTTTTGGAAGTTTCAGTAAGCTTGGTACCAGTTCTTCTTTCTACACCTGGTAAACTTTGACTGTGAATACATCTGACCTTGGGACTTTTGTTGCTGTTTTGAGGGTTTTTTTAATTAATCAATTTCATTATTTATTATTGGTATGTTCCTGATTTCTCTTTCTTCCTAGTTCAATCTTGGGATGTTGTATGTTTCCAAGAATTTATCCATTTCCTCTAGGTTTTCTATTTTGTAGATGCCCATATAGGGATGCCCATAGTAGTCTTGGATAATCTTTTTAACTTCTGTGGTATCAGTTATAATGTCACCTTTATCATTTCTGATTTTGCTTACTTAAATCTTCTATCTTTTTTTCTTGATTAATTTAGTTAGCAATCCATCAATTTTGTTTTTATTTTCAAAGAACCAGCTTTTGTTGGATTGAACCTTTGTATCTTTTTTAGTCTTGATATCATTTAGTTCTACTGTAATCATTGTTATTTCTTTTTTTTTTTTTTTTTTTTTTTTTGCTAGCTTTGGGTTTGGTTTGTGAAAGGGTTTAGTCTTTTTGCCTCAGCACAACCATTAGAAAGCATTCAGACATTCTACTTCAAACAAGCAGCAGTCTATCCTATCCCCCCTCGGCAAATCTCCATCAGATGCAAGACCAGGACAGCCCAACCATTCATGGTTTAGCATAATAATCTCTAGTAAACTTTTAGGTTCCTTGTCAAGGCTGAAAATCAAAGATCACCTTTTGGCTGGCCAAAGTCATAAAAGTAATAATAGGACCACCTTTGGTCAAGGAGTTTGTGAGTTGCAGATGTCTGAGTTTGTGAATTGCAAATGTCTAACAAGTCTTTTCCAGGAAAACCCCCTCCCCAGAGTTAACCTAATCAGCCCTTTGTGACCTACATGACAAAGAAACCCCACCATGGCAGCTAACCCACCCATCTGCCTGCTGTCCATCACCTGACATCATTACCTGCGCTTGTCTGCACCTTTGTGGTGAGATAGAAGCAGACCACCACCCAATCACCTTAATGATTTTCCCCCAGCTAGGGGAATAGTTGAAAGGACTCAACCACAAGCAACCAGGGGCCATTGCCTTGCTAGACTCTGGTGTGGCCATGTGCTCTTTGAGCTATGGCTATCGCCATGCTTCCTGGCTTTGGTCCCCTCCCCCACCTTGGGGAGGTGACTCTTCTCTCTTCCTTCTCTTTCTCTCTCTAATTTACTTTTAAATTTACTTTTCTTTTCTTAACCTCTTTGTGTGTTGCAATTCTTTGCATTTACTCGGATCTCTGGGTTACCAGTGCCACTCCTCCCCTCCCCTCACCTCTCTATCCAGCCATCTGCCCTCACCCTGTCGGGACCCTAACAGTGTGTACTTGTTTTTCTAGTTTCTTGTTGTGCAAAGATAGCTTGTTAATTTGAGATCTGTCTTTGTGACATAGGTATTTAACACCTTAAACTTTCCTCTTAGCACCGATTGTGCTGTATCCAAATTGTGGGTATGTTGTGTCTCTATTTTCAGTTATTTCAAACATTTTTTATTTCTGCCTTAATTTCATCATTTACTGAAAGATCATTCAGGAGCAAATTGTTTAATATTCATGTATTTGTATAGTTTTGAGAATTTCTTTTGGTATTGATTTCTAATTTTATATAATCCAAGATGATACTTTGGTTTGTTTGAATTTATTGAGACTTCTGTTATGGCTAAGTGTATGGTCTATTTTGGAGAATGTTCCATGTGCAGATTAGAAAAATATATATATTCTGAAATCGTTGGGTAGAATGTTCTGTAAATTTGTATTAGGTCCTCTTGGTGTAGAGTCCACTTTAAGTCCAGAGGTGTTTTTTTGTTGATTTTTGCCTCAACAATCTGTCTGGTGCTTTAAGTGTGGTGTTGAAGTTCCCTATTCTTATAGTATTACTATCTATCTTAGGTCTAGCAGTATTTATTTTATGAATTTTGGTGCTCCAGTGTTAGGTGCTTATATTCTAGGGTTGTTAAATCTTTTTGTTAGATTGAACCCTTTATCATTATATAATGACCTTATTTATCTTTTTATTTTTACTGCTGTTTTTTTAAAGTCTATTTATCTGATATAAATATAGCTACCCCTGCTCACTTTTGGGTTTTGTTAGCATGCTATATCTTTTTCTACCCCTTTGCTTTGAATCTGTGAATATCTTTATCCATCGGTGGTTATCTTGTAGGCAACATATGGTTGGATCTTGTTTTGTTTGTTTGTTGTAATCCAATTTGCCAGTCTATATCTTTTTAGTGAAGCTTTTAAGCCATTTTTGTTCAGAATTAGTATTGATATGAAGGGCTTTGTTCCTGTCCTAATATGAATTGTTATCTAGCTGCTTTGTAGTCTCAATCATATGATTACTTAATAGGATCTGTGAGCTTTGTACTTTTGTGTACTTTTATGATAACAAATATCATCCTTTTGTTTCATGTTTAGAATTCCTTCCAGCATTTCTTGTAGGGCCAGTCTAGGACTGACTAATTCTCTTAGTCAGGAAAGACTATTTCTCCTTCATCTATGAAGTTTAGTTTGGCAGGATATAAAATTCTTCACTGGCATTATTTTTTTTTCCTTAATAAAACTGAAAAAAGACTGCTAATCTCTTCTGGCTTGTAAGGAAATCCCCTGTTGGTTTGATCAGTTTCCTTCATAAGTAATTAGATACTTCTCTCTAACTGCTATTAGGATTTTTTTCCCTCACACTGATTCTGGATAGTCTGATGACTAGATGCCTTGATGAGGTTCATCTTCCAGAATATTTGTCAGTTGTTCTCTGAGGTTCTTGTGTCTGGATGTCTACTTCTCTAGCTAGACCAGGGAAGTCTTCCTAAATTAATCTATCAAATGCATTTTCTAAGCTTTTTTACTTTTTCTTCTTCTCCCTCGGCAATACCTCTAACTTGTAGTTTTGGTCTCTTTACATAAGTCCATATTTCTTGAAGGCTTTGTTCTTTTTAAGTTTTTTTTCTTTATTATTGTCTGGATTAATTTGAAGGACTTTGAGCTCTGAAATTCTTCCTTCTGCTTGGTCTAGTATATTGTTAAAGCTTTATACTGTATTTTGTAATTTCTTCAATGAATTTTTTATTTTGAGAAATCTTTTTGGTTTTATTTTCAATTTCTGTCTCTTTAGTAAATTTTTTATTCATATCCTGAATTGCTTTTTATTTCTTTGTGTTGGTTTTTAACTTTCTCTTGGATTCCCTTTAGATTCCTTATAGTCCAAATTTCAAATCCTTTTTCTGATATTTCAGAACTTTCATTTTGCTTATGATCCATGGCTAGAGAGCTACTATGATCCTTTGGGGGTGTCAGAACACTTTATTCTGCACTACTGGATTTCTTGCACTGAATAATTCTCATCTGGTGATGCTGTCGCTTATTTTATATTTTAGTTTTGTTTGGGTGGGATTTTTTTTCTTCCTTGTAACATACATTGTATACAAGCCTTTGGCTTCAATTCTGGGTGCTTTCTGGTGGCCATGGTTTTGTGTGAGTTCCTTGGTTATAGATAGCTGTTGTGTGGTGACTTTCTTAAATACTGATTGTAGTAGCAATGTATTGGGCATATGAGCAGCCTCACTCTTTTCTGAGAGGGTGAAAGTATAGAATGCTCAGGAAACTTATCTCATTCATGAATAATTGATGATTTTAGAAAAATAAAAAGTAATAGCCACCTTCAGGAGCCCCTACATTTCAACTCTGCATTAACAAGGCAAAATTCTGAGTGGCTGCTCCTGGGAGGCAGAATCATTCTTGTGTATATCCTTTGGCTCCTGAGGCTCTCATCAGAGATGTGGCATCTTTGCCACCTGGAAGTGGCTGTTCCCCAATAAGGTACTTGAAAATCAGCTTTCGGGGACTGACAAGGATTCTGAAACTGCTAGTACCGGTGTATCTCCTGACTGTCACACTAGAAGAGAACAAAGTCTTGGTGACATTACAACATAACTGCAAAAAAAAAGTAGTAATCCTGATGGAGGACTGAATCTGGATTCTCAAAAAGGGAGGTGAATATTCTGAAAAATGAGAAGTCTGAAATCTCCTTTGTATATTCAGAGGATCACCTTAGAGAGAGGAGCAGAGAAGCAGAGTATAAGTTTGAGGTTGAATTCATCTCTTGCAGGGATAAAGAGTAAGAATAGGCCCTCAACATGTATTTTCTGCATCACCTCACTCAGTAATTCACATCTACAGTTAAAATCACTTGGAGTACTTAAAATTTTTAAATGCTGTTGCCCAGGCCCACTCCAGATCAATTAAATCCAAACCTCTGGGAGTGGGCCTGAGCATTGGCATCTTTGTTTAATTTCCCAAAGTATTTAACCAGGCCTGAAAACCACTGAGCCCTTCTCTGCCACAAGAAGTGAAGTTGTACCACAGAAAAGAGAAAGTCCTGCATTGAATTCCCCAATGTAATAAAGAAATTGGGGTGTCACAAGCTTTAAGCTTATGTCTTAGAGGGCTTCTCTGTAAATTGTCTACTATACCAACACAAAGCAAAAGCCCCAAGATTTAAGTTTAGCCTTAACTTTCTGTATTAACAAGATGCTTCTTTCCTCTTTTTCCCAATTATGCCTTCTCAGAATGCTGTTCTTTCTCAAAAGGAAAACATGGAGGAGAAAGAAATGAATGATGGATCACAGATAGTCAGGTCCCAGGTAAGTTGAGTTTTCTTCTCTTCTGGAGTGCTATTAGAGTTCTCAGAATGTGGGCACTTTCATTTTTCAATTCATAGAAGTACTAAGTCTCAAAATTTTAGAGCCTAGGAGATTCTTGTGACAAGAGATATAATCTCATGGGATGTTTTACATCTACTTTATGTACCTCTTTATAGCTCTTCTCTCCTTCCAGCATGTTCACCAGATTCATTTTCATGGACTCATGTCTGTGCAAGATATTGTGAAGAAAATAAAAGAACCGGACTGTCTTTTAATACCCTTCATTTAAATAGCTCTCTAGAATTTAAGCAATGCATGTCATTCTTTCTGTAAACACAATGAGTAATGCCCAGGCTACTATGACTGTATGGAGCTAATGTGGTTATTCAGTATGGTTGAGGGTATATACTACCACAAATAAATGTTTATCAAGGATGTGTTGTATCTCTTTCAAAACCTATTTAAGCCTGTTGTTGTAATTCTATAATTTGATTAAGTATTATGTAAACTGATGAGACATTAATGCAACAAGGAATTGTTTCTATGAAAACTAGTTGAATGCTTTAGAAAGATTTTATAAATGCCAGTTACATTTTTTAAAACTGCTATCACACTAGATGTAGGCAAAACTGTAAATCACTAAAGAAAATAATCATAAAAATCTTGGGATTTCCTACACATGTATTATTTCCCAAGTGTCATTTGTTTGTTCTATCTTCATGAAACAGAAACTGATGCATTATAGATAATAGAAGCTCAATCACTAAAATCACTTTCATAGAAAAGGCTTGCCTTCATAGTAAAAGATGAGAGAATGTACATTTATTGTTTTAACTTAAAATAAAATATGTAAGGTACTTTTTATGGATCTTTACCTTAATCAACTTTTTTGCTTACTTACATCAGATACAGTCTCAGTTGCTTCAGATAGAAAAACTTAACGTTGTTCCAATTATAGAGATAATTATTATTCTTAGGTAGCCAATAAAATAATTGAAGGGAATTTTTAAAAGCCCACATCACACAACTAATAATAAAAAATGCATAATGTTGGATGCTGCTATGAATGCAAAAGACAACAATGCAAAAGGTGCTCAGAAGAGGGAGATAAATCTGATTGAGATTGTAGAAATGAGGGAAGACTTCATGAAGAAGATAGAGTTTGGATTTGTGCTGATATCAGCAGGTAGGGGTTGGAGATTAGCGAAAATGAGGAGACCACTGTAGACTGGAACTAAAACTTGAGCAAGAACAGGAACACTGAGGAGACTAAGCTTTTACTTGTTATATTAGTGTTTGGGGATCATTGGGCTTCAAAGAATAGAATAGTTTTGTTTCTTCTTAATTAATTATAAGGCTCCCCAAAGACAGAAAGATATCTAGAACCAAAATGGCATATCTGCTTCTCCACATTCTAGCCAGAGGAGTTAGTTTTAATTTTCCATTTTTATTGTGTTAAGAAAGAAACTGTTTCACTCGCTCAATAAAAATTTTTTTAGCACCTAGTATGTGACAGAAATTGGGCTTGGTATCAACTATACATCATAGAGAAAAACAAACATGGTCCCAAACCCAAGGAGCTTACTGACAGACATTTAGTAAATATACTAATAAATTGCAAATGAGATTTTTTTTTAAAGCAAAATAACAATAAGTTGCTATGAATACACATTAGGAAATTGGGGGAAAACTGGAGAAGTGAAATTTAAGATGAAAAATGAAAGATATATAGGAGTTATAAAAAGTAAGTGGAAAAGAGCATTTTAGGCTGTGCTACAAATTATGTGCAAAATCCATGAGTATATTTGAGAAACTAAAAGAAGGTTACTGTGGAGTGGAGGAAGGGAAACAGTGACTTGAAGTGAGCTTGTAGAAATGAGCAGAGATTAAATGCATGAGGCCAGTGGCCATGAGAACAGGTTTGACTTTTACTCTAAGTACAGTGGATAACCTTTGAGGGAATTTAGGCAGGAGAGTAACATAATAAGTAATCAGTTTCTACATTAGATATCACCCTTGTGCTATATACTAACAGAATTAGTGAGAGGCAAGAACTGAAGGGAAGAGAACAAGTTAGGAAACTGTCATAATATTCTAAATGATATAAAATATCCTAAAACTAGTAGTTGGAGGAAAGTATGTAAATTTGAGTGCTTTGTTTTGGAAGTAGCAGATTAGCTAGAGGGGTAAAAGCAAAGGAAGAAAAAAGATGATTTCTAAGAGTGTAACCCAGGAAATGGCAGGGTAATGGTAAATGAGATCATGTCACTTCTCTGCTTAAAATGCACAGCTCCCATCTCATTCAGCATAAAAGCCAAAGTCTATGGTGACCTAAACAATTCTACAGAATCTGGCCCTGCCCTCTCTCTGATGTCATCATTTACTTTTCTTATCCTTACTCAATTCATCCTAACCACCCTGGCCTCATTCCTCTTCCTTGAACATGCCAAGCACACTCTTGACTTAGGGCCTTTGTACTGTTAACTTTTTAAGGTTTTTCTCAAACGTCACCTCTCTACGATAACATCTTTCCTGACCACTCACTTTAAATTTGCAACTGCCCCACACCCATATTCTCAAACTCTTTCCCTACTCTACTTTTATCTTCTTACATACTCTATAGTTTACCCAATTATCCTGTTTATTATCTACTTTCCCCTATTGAATGTAAACTTCATAAAGGCAGGGAGTTTTAGTCTCTTTGGTTCACTGGTACATCTCAAGTACCTTGGCCTATATAGGAAGCACTGAATAAATATTTGTTGAACAGATGAGGAATTTAGCATATAATAAAAGTGGCATCGGAAACCAGTGGCGAAAAGATACTTTATTCAATAACTGATGTTGGGATTTCTGAGGAGCCATCTGGAAAACTATAAAGTTGAATTTATACCTTTTACTTGACAATAATAGTCTTCAAATGAATCAATGATTTAAATGTGGAAAATGAAACAATAAGAGTTACATAAGAAAAAAATTCCTTTATAACCTTCACTGAGTAAAGACTTTTCCTTTTTTTTTTTTTTTGAGTTGGAGAATCACTCTGTCACCCAGGCTGGAGTGCATTGGCATGCTCCCGGCCACCGCAGCCTTAATCTCCTGGGCTCAGGCAATCCTCCTGCCTCAGCCCTCCAAGTAGCTGGAACTATAGACACACGCCACCACGCCAGCTAGTTTTTGTGATTTATTGTAGAGATGAGGTCTCGCCGTGTTGCCCAGGCTGGTCTCGAACCTGCAGGCTCAGGCAGTCCTCTCGCCTTGGCATCCCAAAGTGCTGGGAACATAGGCTTGAGCCACCATACCCGGCCTGGAAAGACTTTTTTATTACAACTGAGAAACCAGAAGACTTAAAGAAAAAGATTAATGGGTTCAGCTCATTTAAAAACACCAACATATATGCATGACAAAAGAAAACTATAAGCAAAGTAAAAAGACACATCAAATTGAGAAAAATATTTTGTCCCTAAAATTACAATAGGCTAATTTGATATCTAAAATACTCCTCTATATTAGTGAGAGATTAAGAAATAGAAACATTTACAAACAACATTAAAAAATTTACAGCAAAGAAAGTTCAAATGGGTCTTCAACTCAGGAAAAAATGTTCATCTATATTGAAAACAGGAGAAAATTTAAATTAAAACTAGAGAAAACTTGATATTTGCCACAAGTATAGCATACTCTCACGTTGCTGATTTGAGTGTAGATTGCATTTTCAGAAAAATGGACAAATATCTCCCATTGCAGATGCTTTCTTTACAATGTGACTTTGATGTTTATACCATCATGGACATGGAGGTCTGTGTGCCTTCCATTGAATCTGGGCAAGCCTGTGACTGGTGGACACAAAGCTTTGTGACTTTCAAGGCAGATCATAAAGGCAGTGAGAATTCTATCTCATTCTTTTGGGATGCTCACTCTAAATCCAACCATCTTGCCATGAAGAAATCCATACAGCCCATGGAGAAGCCCATATTAAGAACTAAGACCCGGCCAGGCTTGGTGGCTCAGCCTGTAATCCCAGCGCTTTGGGAGGGCGAGGTGAGTGGATTGCCTGAGCCTGCGGGTTCAAGACCCGCCTGGGCAACTTGGCGAGACCTCATCACTACAATAAATCAAAAAATTAGCCGGGCGTGGTAGCGCGCGCCTGTAGTTCCAGCTACTTGGAAGGCTGAGGCGGAAGGATCGCCGGAGCCCAGCAGGTTGAGGCTGCGGTGGCTGGGAGCCTCACTGGGTGACAAAGTGAGACTCCAACTCAAAAACAAACAAACAAACAAACAAACAAACAAAAGAACTAAGACCCACAGCCATAGGATGAGCTCTCAGCTGAATGCCAGCACCAACTTGCCTGTCATGTAAGTAAGCCATCTTGAAAGTGAGTCCTCCAGTCTCCAGGGAAGGCTTCCCAGCTAGTCCTGCAGATTTATGAGCAAAATAAATTGCAGGTTTATAAGCAAAATAAATAATAGTTGCTGTTTTAATCCCCCAAGTTCTGGGATGGTTGTTATGTAGCGACAGATAACTGTACAGATTTTGCTACCTGGAAGTGGAGTACTGCCAAAACAAAAACTTAAATCACATGGCGTTATCTTTGGAATTGGGCAGAAGATAGAAAGGAAAAGACTGTCAGTGACATCATAAAGGGCCTCAGGGAGGGTCAGTGGAATCCTAAAGGGCTTTTGTCATGGTTCAAAGGATAGTAAGGAAAATGTTATTAGAAGCAGAAGGAAAAGGGGCCCTCAAAGAAATGCTGGGTAACATTGTCACCTTCAGTAACAAGGAAAATAGAGATTATACTTAATGATCTCAATGATCTAGCTAAGGATATTTTCAAGCAAAGGATTGAAAATGCCAATTGGGAGCTTCTTACTTCCTAAAGTAAAATATAAGAGAACTGTTAAATATAAAGGAACCATGAATTACTGAGTTTGAAGATAAAACTATTTCTCATTTACACCTCTCCAATCAGGAAATAATCATCAAATTTAGAAAGAACTTGACACCAAAATCAAGTCCAAGGTGGACTATAATATTTTTAGTGACAACTTCAGAAAAATTCAAGGCAATTCCTTATAGGACTTATCCTCTCTGTTAAATACAAGGTTTCTAAGAATTTTTAAGGTGATATACCACAGCAATCTCACAAGGAACCCCAAAGGACAGCAGTTCTTATTTCAAAGAGTTTTGTGGGGGTGGCTTTTGGGTAGTGTAGTTGGATTGCAAATTAGTAGACAAAAAGTCCAGATTTATCAGTTTAAATGGAAAATAACAGAGTCAGAAATGGAAAGAGGCCTTTGGATCATCAGACTTTAATGGGCAGAAAGCAGACTGAGAAAACTACTCAACTACAAATACAGGTACTTTTTCTGGGAAAGAGAAGACTCAGAAGTCAGAACCAAAAGCCCAAGGATGGAGCCAAGAATCACTTCCAGGGCGTAGACCTGAGTCCTAATTAAGAAATTGATGACCGAGCTCGGTGGCTCAGCCTGTAATCCCAGCACTTTGGGAGGCCAAGACAAGTGGACTGCCTGAGCCCACAGATTCGAGACCAGCCCAGACAACTTGACAAGACTTCGTCTCTACAATAAAAATCAAAAAATTAGCCAGGCGTGGTAGCACATGCCTATAGTTCTGGCTACTTGAAAGGCTGAGGTGGAAGGATCGCCTGAGCCCAGCAGGTTGATGCTGGGGTGGCCATGAGTGTGCCACTACACTCCAGCCTGGGTGACAGAGTAAGACCCAACTCAAAAAAGAAAAGAGAGAGAGAGAGAGAGAGAGAGAGGCAAGCAACATGTACCCAGCTCAGCTGTTAACTTGAGTAAAGTATACCTAGTGGTTATTCCTATGCCTTTTCACTGTGTATTTGTGAGGGGTGGAGGTGGGAACCCAAATAACTGTTTCTTCAGTTCACAGATCATCGTATAGAGAGAAACCATTCAAGGAACCATACCTGAGCAACTGCACTCCAAGCTTTTCATCTACATGTGGATTTGATTTAGATGACAACATCCTGGACTTCGAACTGATGCCATAATGGAATGAAACTTGATGATTCTGGGGAAGATGAGTGTATTTTGCATGTGGGAGGGATGTGAGTGTTCATATCAAGAGGGTAGACTATAGCAGATTGTATCTTCCCAAATGGCACAATTTCTCCCATCCCACAGGCTCCTCTTATAATGTAATTTAAATACATTTCCCATCAAGAAATGAGGGTGTCTGTTTCTTCCCCTTGAATCTGGCCAGGCTGGTGACTATGGTGGAAATGAAGCTGTGTGACTTCTAAAGCTCATTCATAAAAGATGGTTCTCTTAGAAATTTTGCTCTTGGGATCCTGCCACCATGCCATGAAGAAGCCCAAGCAGCCTGTGGAGAGCTCCATATAGAGAGAAACTGAAGTCCCTGGCTGAGCTGGAAGCTGACAGCCAGTACCAATGTGCAAGTCCTGTGAGTGAGCCATCTTAAAACTGAATCCTACAACCCAAAGTTTAGCCACCCTACCAGAAACCACATGGAACAAAGATGAGATAGTCCCACTGAGCTCTGCCCATATAACACATTTTGGGTGCAAAATGAGTGTTTGTTGTTGTACTGAGCCTCTCAATGTTGGGGTAGTTTGTTATACAGAGATAGATAAATATTACAGAATATAAATTGATACCATCCCTATAGAAGCCAGTGTGACAATATGTATCAAAATTACAGATCGATATGCTGTTTCACCAGACATACCATTTGGGGGAATTGATTCTACAGATAGAGTTATACACATTACAAAATACCATACATACAAGATGATTTACTACAGCATTATTTGTAGTAGCAAAAGAGTGGAAAGCAGCCGAAGTGTCTGTCAGTAGTTAAATAAATGGTGTTATACACAAAGTATTACCAAACAGCTCCAAGAAAGAATGTGTGTGTGTGTGTGTGTGTGTGTGTGTGTGTGTGTGTGTGTGTGTATGGAAAGATTTCCAGGATAAACTATTAAGTGAAAAAAGCAAAGCACAGAAGACTACCTATAGTATACTACTTTTGGGGTAAGAAAAGAGGGAAATAAAAATATACATACACATGTATCTTCATTTGAGCAAAAAGAAACACCAGAAAATAAGTGTAAATCTAATAAGATTGATTACGTATAGGGCTTGGATTGGGAAGGGGATGAAAAAGATAAAGGTAATGGAAGCAGAGGTAAGGGAAGATACTTCACTAAATATACCTTTTTGTATACTCCTGACTTTTGAAACCGTGTTAATATTTCAGTACCAGAAGAAATTAAAATCCAAAGGATGGGGAGAAGGCCTAAAGCTGAATACAAAGAGAAACAAATGAACCAAAGTGTATTTCAGCTTGATTACAGGAGGCCAAATGGAAAAGGAACTGTTAGGTTGGTGAGCTGAACCAGTGCCCCAGGTATGCAAAGAATTGCACAGAAATTAGATTAGGAAAAATAGTTTATTCAGAAGGTAGGTTAGAAAAGAAGGTATTCACTTATCAGGGAGAGAAGGAGCCAGATGGTTAAAGGAAGTGTGGCTGTGAATACTTGAGGTTGGAGACTTTTAAGGCTTTTCTTTAGGGAGGCAGGTAAGCATTCTTGGGTGACATAACACAGGAGCTGTCACCTTGGTGATGAGGTAGTGGTCTGTTTCTCCTATCTCTGATAGCAGATGGATGGGTGAGTCAGGGTAGACCATTAGCTAGAAGACAAAGTCTTAGAACAAAGATGTTAATCTTAACATCTTGTGACTGGCCCAGGGTTCTGGGAAAGGATTATTGTTGAAACTCCATTTGAGGCTCTGTCCTTTCAGGAATTAACTGAAGTATCCTTTGAACCTAAGTAGTTGAACTGTATACCCTTAGACTAAAAAAGCAAAACAACTTAAAATACAAAAATCCAATTTGTAGGCTTCTTTTGTGTAGAGGCATGTATTAGCAACACTGATACTACCTTCTTTACATTCTGGGATTGAGCAAACAAGTGAATACATTGTGGATAATGGGAACCAGGTTTCTCAGGTTCAGAGAAAGAATTCCAAATATCAAAAGAGAAGAATAGAAATGAACCCTGCTGTGTTGGATTAGAATTAGAGGTATCAGTGTGAACTCATGCATTTTAATACATGTAGAAATGGATATAAGGCTGGGCACGGTGGCTCATGCCTGTAATCCCAGTACTTTGGGAGGCTGAAGTGGAAGAATCACTTGAGCCCAAGTGATCAATGCTGTAGTGAGCTATGAGTATGCTACTCCACTCTAGCCAGAGCAATAGAATGAGAACCCAACTCAAAAAAAAAAAGAAAGAAAGAAAGAAAGAAAGGAAATGGATTTAGAGTTATGGGTGTACATATGTGTGTGTTTTGATTGTGTTTGTGTTCATGTATACATATATATAACACTGATTTCCAGATAGAACTTCTGAGAGGGCTCAAAGCAATGACACTTCAGTAACATTGAACACACTTAGTACCCAGATCTTGGTTTCTAAATGCCATTCTTCATTAAAAGGAACCAGGGATCCTTGGAAAAATGACTGATTCTAGGCTTAGGATAGGGAAAGCACAAAATGAACCTTGAAAGAATATATTTCTATCCTAAAAAGTAAGGAAGTGCTCAAAGAATGATAGGAGCATATCAAAAGGACACAAAAGTTGGTTTGAAAGGACTCCTACTGACTAAACCTAAAACAATCTGAGCATTAAAACTTTTTGAATAAAATATGAATCCATAAATCTACACAGATATAAATAAATGAATAAGAAGGGAAACCTCTTTATCACAGAAAGCCAATTAATAATGTATAAAGAATAATATAACTTTTTGCTCCAAAAAGACACCAAATGGCGGATGACGCCGGTACAGCGGGAGGGCCCGGAGGCCCCGGGGGCCCCGGAAAGGGGAAACCGCGGTGGCTTTCGCGGAGGTTTTGGCACCGGCCTCCGAGGCCGGGGTGCGGCCGTGGTCGGGGTCGGGGGCGAGGCCGCGGAGCTCGCGGAGGCAAGGCCGAGGACAAGGAGTGGATGCCCGCACCAAGTTGGGCCGCTTGGTCAAGGTCATGAAGATCAAGTCACTGGAGGAGATCTCTCTCTTTCTCTTTGCCTGTCAAGGAGTCTGAGATCATCGACTTTTTTCCTTGGCGCCTCTCTGAAGGATGAAGTTTTTGAAGATCATGCCTGTGC
>NW_007257279.1:291757-301061 GCF_000164805.1 Carlito syrichta | reverse complement strand
GCCATCGGGGACTACAATGGCCACGTCGGTGTAGGTGTTAAATGCTCCAAAGAAGTAGCCACCGCCATTCGGGGGGCCATCATCCTGGCCAAGCTGTCCATTGTCCCTGTGCGGAGAGGCTACTGGGGGAACAAGATTGGCAAGCCCCACACTGTCCCTTGCAAGGTGACTGGCCGCTGTGGCTCTGTCCTGGTGCGCCTTATCCCTGCCCCCAGGGGCACTGGCATCCTCTCGGCCCCCGTGCCTAAGAAACTGCTCATGATGGCTGGCATTGATGACTGCTACACCTCAACCAGGGGCTGCACTGCCACCCTGGGTAACTTCGCCAAGGCCACCTTTGATGCCATCTCTAAGACTTACAGTTACTTGACCCCTGACCTCTGGAAAGAGACGGTGTTCACCAAGTCTCCTTATCAGGAATTCACCGACCATCTCGTCAAGACCCACACCAGAGTCTCCATGCAGAGGACCCAGGCTCCAGCGGTGGCAACGACATAGGGTTTTCATACAAAAAAATAAAGTGAACCAAGCCCCCCCAAAAAAGAATAATATAATTAGAAAAGCACCATTTGACAACCATCAAAATTCAGGCAAGAATTATCAGTGGATGCTAAAACTGGTAGATGAAAGTTTGAGGAGAAACAAATATTTACATAGTCTCAAAGTATTTTCCCAGAAGCTACATACTAATTACAGGATACAATAATAACTTCCCAGTGGAAATTGCTAGTAGATACCACCTTAACTAAATTATCATAGTTAATATTGCCAGTAATGGAACTAGTCAACAGTGTGTGGCTTCTGATATGGTTCAATGAGAAGAACCCATCCTTTCTGTACTGTACCTACCAAAAGTGCATAGCATGAATCTACTTATAAGAAAATATTAGACAAAGCCAAATTAAGGATTATTCTGCAAAATAACTAGCTGTACTTTTCAAAATGTCAATGTTGTAAGACACAAAAATAGGCTTAGGATATGTTAGAGATTAAAGGAGACTAAAGATACAAGAAAACCAAATGCAGCACATGATCTTGAGTTTTCCTTTGTTATAAAGGACATTTTCAGGACAATTTAGTAAGTATATAGGTAGACAACAGTACCGTATCAGTGTTAATTTCCTGATTTTGATCATTGTACTGTCATTATGTAAGATACTTCCTTTTCTTAGGAATTAAACACCAAATTAGGGTTAAAGGGCTATCACATCTGCAACTTACTTTTAAACAGTCCAGAAAATTATAGAGAGAAAAAGGGAGGGGAGAGGAGACTTTTTATTCTTGCAGCTTTTAAGTCTGAAACTATGTCAAAAAAAATTCTTAATGTTTAAAAACAATAGTGTGGAAACTCTCTATAGCCTAATAGGTTTGAAATGGAAAGATCTCCAGAATTCATTGTTAAGTTAAAAAAAAAACATTGTTTTTAAGTCTGAGTACAGTGGCTCATGCCTATAATCCCAGCACTTTGGGAGGCCAAGGTGGGAGGATTGCTTGGGCCCAGGAGTTTGAGATCAGCCTGGGCAACACAAACCCTGTCTCAAAAAAAAAAAAAAAAATTTAATTTAAAAATTTTAAAAAAACATTGTAATCAGGTGCCATGGTGTGCTGTGTAAAATGTGTTATCTTTGAGCTAAAGATAAATAGGAAGAAATAAGAACACCTATGCATGTTTGCATGAAGAAGAATTCTGAAAGAATACACTAGAAACTAAAAACAGTGATTCTCTATTGGAGACTAGGAACTGAATAGAGAGGAAAGAAGCCTGAGAGAGAGAGTTTTTTTTAATATACACCTTTTTATATGTATTTGCTACTATACAATATTAATATGTTACCAACCCAAAAATAGAATTCAAATAAGGATATGAAGAAGTAGAAGTTAAAAGAAGAAGAAATAGGTAACTAAGTTGTAACTAAGTTGTAAGGTATAAAAGGAAGGGGAAACTATAGTCAAGGTACTGATTAAAACAGCCAAAAAAGGGGAGGATTGCTTGAACCCAGAAGTCCAAGACCAGCCTAGGTAACACAGTGAGACCTCTTCTCTACATAAAATAAAAAAGTTAGCCAGGCACAGTGGCATGGCCTGTATTCCCAGCTACTTGGGAGGCTGAGGTGGTAGGATCACCTGAGCCCAGGAAGTTGAGGCTGTGGTCAACCATGAGCAAGCCACTGCACTCCAGCCTGGGTGACAGAGTGAGACCCCCAACTCAAAAAAAAAAAAAAAAAAAAGCCAAAGAAACTAAAATATGGATATCAAGGAATGTAGACTATGATTTATAGTTTTTCTCATCCTTACCAACATAGCACCACTGGTGCTGAACTTAAGCATGGGGAAAATTAAATGGAAATTAGAAATTTTTTAAAAATCGCCCAAAAAAGGGAAGATATTTATAGAAGCAAAAAAGACAACTCTGTAGTATGATGAGAAAAGCATAAGCTTTAGGTTAAAACCTGAATGAAATCCTGTTTCTCATACTAGCTGTATGAGTTTGGATAAATTATTTAATTTATGCTGGCATTAGTGCCTTATATCTAAATTGCCCAAGTCATTGGATTGAAATACATTTTAGAAAGACAAATTGTCAAAGCGTAAAAAGTACTTTAAATAAAAGTTCAATTCTGGATTCAAATGCTGAATATTAACTTATGGGGAAAATCACTTATTTGAAAACTACTCTTTACTCACTCTGAAGAACTGAGGAGTTATTGTGCCCATGAATTGTGTGGTATTTGCAGGGGATGGTAGGGAGTAAGGGAAGAGAGAGAGGTATGTATATACAAGGAAGGGAGCCAAAAACCCCAGAATTTATTTATAGAAAATTGTGTATTTAGTCTTACTTGTTAAACTTCAGTCACTTTCAAGGTGTTCTCTATTTGATGCAGTACACTTATTGAGATGCTTTTCCCACTACTCATAACAGTTTTTGAACTCATTAATTTTGATGCCTTTTAGTACTTCTGCCGTTTTTTGTTTCACCTCTTCCACATTAGCAAAACATTTCTTTTTGAGAACTTTTTTATCCAGAGAAACAACAAAAAAAAGTCACTCAGGGTAAGATCGGGTCGAAAACTGCTGAACACTTAGTGCGGTGTGGGCAGGTGTGTTGTCATGGTGGAAGAACCATGATGGTAGAAGAACCAGTCACCTGTTTGCTGCAACTTGGGACATTTCTTTTGCAAACTGTAATGCAACCTTCTCAAAACTTTCAGATAAAAACCTTGGTTGACTGTTTGATCCAGAGGAACAAATTCCAAGTGTACTACAGGGGACCCGCCCTCCAAAAGATAATTTCAGGTTTTTTTGGATGTCCCCTCTTATGTGCCAGGGTGGGGGGGAATGTCTCATAAAACAAAGGGGTTGTTTAAGAAGCATTGACTGTGGTGGAAATCTGGAGGTCACCCTTTTTAAATTCAAAATCCCTACTAGAAACAAAATGGTTTCTTTTCTGACCCTGGCATACGTCATGTGCCTTCTATTCTCAAACTATCTGCCCTTGTTGCCTTTTTTCTCCTCTCTCCTCTTATGTCAAAAGTATAAAAATCTGTTAAGGATTTATAGAAGATCTACCTACTTGATACCTGCTTTCATAGTTGCAACACAATCCTAAATTCTTTCATTTCTGTGCAGGTTTTTTCTTCCTCACCAGTGTATAAGTTCAAAATTCTTTGATTTCTGAAATAAATTTCCCACATACAAGCATACATACCTCATTTTATTGCACTTCGCTCCATTTTGCAGATACTTACAAATTGAAGATTTGTTGCAACCCTGCCCTGCCTCAAGCTACTCTGTTGGTGCCATTTTTCTAACACTTCATGTCTCTATGTCACATTTTGGTAATTCTTGCTGCAATATTTCAGACTTTGTTATAATCATATCTGTTATGGTGAGCTGTGATCAGTGATTTTTGATGTTACTATTGTAATCATCTTGAGGTACCACAAACCATGCCCATGTAAGACATCAAACTTAATAAATGTTGTGTGTGTTATGACTGCTCTACCAACTGGCCATTCCATCTTGTTCTCATTGGGTCTCACTATTCCCTGAGTTACAACAATATCTAAATAAGGCCACTCAACAACCCTACAGTGACCTCTACGTGTTCAAATGAAAGGAAGAGTCATACATCTCTCACTTGAAATAAAAAACTAGAAATGATTAAATGTAATGAGGAAGGCATATTGAAAGCTGAAATAGGCCACAAACTAAGCTTCTTGCATCAAAGAACCAAGCTGTAAATCCAGAGGAAAAATTCTTGAAGGAAATTAAAAGTGCTACTCCAGTGAACACATGAATGATAAGAAACCAAAACTTCCAAGATCAAGACATTAGCAGAAATAAATTAAAAATAAAATTAAAAAGCAAAACAACCATATTCCTGACATAAGAAAGCTTTAGTGATCTGGATCAGTCCAGCCATAACATGTTCTTCAGCCAAAAGGGTCCTTGCTTTGAAGTCTGAGAAGGGTGAGGAAGCTGCAGAAGAAAAGTTAGATGCTAGAAGAGGTTTTAAAAAAGAAGCTATCTCCATAACAAGTGTGAAGGGAAGCAGCAAATTCTGATGTAGAGGCTGCAGCAAGTTATCCAGAAGATCTAGCTAAGATCATTAATGAAGGTGGCTACACTAAAGAACAGATTTTCAGTGCAAATGACACAACCTTCTATTGGAAGTCGCTAGAGAGAAGTCAGTGCCTGACTTCAAAAGGCAGGCTGACTTCTTGTTAGGAGTTAATGCAACTTGTGAATTGAAGTTGAAGGCAGGGCTTATAGCATTCTGAAAATCCTAGAACTCTTAAGAATTATGGTAAGTTCTACTCTGCGTGTGCTCTAGAAATGAAACAACAAAGCCCGGATGACAGCACATCTGTTTACAGCATGGTTTGCTGAATATTTTAAGAACTCCTCAGAAAAAGAAGATTCTTTTCAAAATATTACAGCTCTTTGACAATGTGCCTGGTCACCCAAGAGCTCTGATGGAGATGCACAGAGAGATGAATGTTTTCATGCTTGCTAATACACCATCCATTGTGCAGCTCATGGGCCAGGAGTACCTTTGACTTTCAAGTCTTATTATTTAAGAAATATATTTCATAAGGCTGTAGCTGCCATGACAGTGATTCTTCTGAAGGATCTGGACAACATAAACTGAAACTTTCTGGGAAAGATTTGCCATTCTAGATGCCATATGTGATTCAAGAGAGGAGGTCAAAATGTCAATATTAGCTGACTTGTATTTGGAAGAATTTGATTCAATCCTCGTGAGTGACTTTGAGAAGTTCAAGATTTCAGTGGGGGAAGAAACTGCAGATATGGTAGAAATAGCAAGAGAAATAAAATTAGAAGCGGGATCTGAAAATGGGACTAAATTGCTACAATCTCAAGATTGAGCTTGAATGGATGAGGAATTGCTTCTTATGAATGGCAAAAAAAAAAAAGTGAATTCTTGACATGAAACAAAGGATTTAAAGCTTAGTTGGATAAAACAGTGGCAGAATTTGAGAAGATTGACTCCAATTTTGAAAGAAGTTCTACCACGGGTAGAATACTATGAAACAACATCACATGCTACAGAGATATCGTTCATAAAAGGAAAAGTCAACTGATGCAGCAAGCTTCATTATTTTCTTATTTCCAGAAATTACCATGGACACCCCAGCCTTCAGCAGCCACCACCCACCCTGATTGGTCCACAGCCATCAACACCAAGACAAGACTCTCTACCAGCAAAAGATTACAACTGGCTGAAGACTCATATGAGTATTAGCATGTTTAGCAACAAAGTATTTTTGAATTAAGGTATGTACATTGTTTAGACATAATGTTATTGCACACTATACTCTAGACCAAATGTAGAGGACGCATAATTTCTACATGCACTGGGAAACCAAAAAATTCATATGACTCACTTTATTCCATTATCGTGGTGGTCAGGAACAGAACCTGAAATATCGCCAAGGTATGCCTATAGTTTTCTTTTTTCTTTCTTTCTTTTTTTTTCTTTCTTTTTTTATGAAAGTTTATTCTTAAGTGTACAACAGGCTTCAAGACAAGACTTCATTCTAGCTACAGGTGGCAAAAGAAGTTGTCAGAGAATATAGGTGTTAAATATTAATGGAATCAAGAGTCATCATGGCTTATGGAACAGCTTACTTTTTTACCAGATTTCTTAATTCCACCTGTGGCCAGCGGGGGGCCTTTCCCCGTGGCCTTCATTTTTACCTCCCTGAGTTTCTTCCTCTTTTTATTTCTCCTTGAAAGCTTTGTCTTCCTCATCCAGCTCCTTGGCCTGCTTCTTAGGCTGTTTCAGGGGCTTCTTCTTGCCACATTCATGACTGGACATGGTTCCTGCCGCCTAGTTTTCTTAATTGTTGAGATGAGATAGCTTTTTTTCTCTTATAACAAAATTTTTAAAGTTTAGATGCAAGGATCATTCCATGCATGTTTTTATGTCTTGAAAGATGATAGACATATACTAATTGTCTATATGATAGACATATACTAATTGTTTGGCCTGCATTACTCAAGAGTCCTGAGGACTCTCAGCACACCAATTTTAGACATTCAAACCTTTGTCTGGTGTTGCACTTTCACCCCCATTCCCTGAGGGCTCTTGAAAGAGTTGTTTCTGACTGACCAAGGATGTGCTTGATGTTTCAGGAATTATTGACATTCCAGGACGTAGCTGTAGACTTCACCAGAGAGGAGTGGGCCCAGCTGTACCCTGCTCAGAAGAACCTCTACCGAGATGTGATGTTGGAGAACTACAGGAATCTGGTCGCACTGGGTAAAGATGGTGTGTCCCTGTGAAACTGAAACCATCCATGTGGGTGTATTTCCTTAAGTAGTAAAATCCTCTGAAGCTTTTGGGACTACAGTTTAATTCAGGACAAAAGGATGCTAATCAGTTTTGGAGACAAAGACCTTTGTTTCCTGCTCTTTCTCCTTAGGTGGAAGGTCTTGACTTTGTTGAGTTGAGATGGGTATCTTTATTTGCTGCCTCTGAAGCCTCTTCTCCAGACGCCCTAAAGACTAAAAAGGATGGATGTGGGTTCTGAGAAAGACTTCTGTTTCCAGTATAAATTCCTAAGACATACTTTTTTTCCCATGAATAGGGCATCAACTTTGTAAGCCAGAGGTAATCACACAGTTGGAGCAAGAGGAACAGTGGATGATAGAAAGAGACAGCCCACTGGACACTCATCCAGGTAAGAAGCATTTAGGCATTTGCTACTTAGGAAAAATAAACACTTTTGAAATATTCAATGGAGTGTTGCTCAAAAGAATCTCCCTCTAGGATTTAAAGAATACTGAGGCCTTTAAAAAATTCAGTTCAAGCCGGGCTCGGTGGCTCAGCCTGTAATCTCGCACCTTTGGGAGGCTGAGGTGAGTGGATTGCCTGAGCCTGTGGGTTTGAGACCCGTCTGGGCAGCGAGACCTCATCTCTACAATAAATCAAAAAATCAACCGGGCGTGGTAGCGCATTCCGGCTACTCGGAAGGCTGAGGCAGAAGGATCTCCGGAGCCCAGCAGGTCGAGGCTGCGGTGGCTGGGAGCAGCCACTGTACTCCAGTCTGGGCGACAGAGTGAGACTCCAACTCAAAAAAAAAATTCAGTTCATACTTTATTTCTTTTTCAAAGTGGAAATGGCTGTCTTATTTTTTTTCTGATTGAATGGATAATATATGCTTATAGAAAAGATTTACACAAAACAAAGGTTATTTTGAAGGTATTACTTTAAACATCCCTAAATGCCCCGATAGTGCGGATATCCACATAGCATTTTCTTTGTATTTTTTACTCATATATTCTCTCTCAGTATTCTTTAAATCTTTATTTTCCATATCAAAAATCCTCTACCATTTTTATCTACTTTTCATTTTTTTCATTTTTCTTTTATTATCAGACTATTTAAATTAGTCTACCAGCCATGGCCTAACTTATTTTATTTTTATTTACTTATTTATTTGTTTGTTTGTTTAGAGTTGGGGTTCTTGATCACAGCTCACCACATCCTCAAACATCTGGACTCAAGCAGTCCTCCCATCTCAGCCTTCCAAGTAGCTGGAACTACAAGCATGTGCTATCACAACCAGCTGATTTTTTTTTTTATTTTTGTTGGGACAGGTCGCACTATGTTACCCAGGCTAGTCTCAAACTCCTAGGTTTAAGCAGTGCTCCTGCCTTGGCCTTCCAGAATGCTGAGATTACAGGCATGAGCCACCACTCCCAGTCCCACAGCCTAATTTCTAATTTTCTTGTTCATCTTTGTGATATAATGCTTATTCTACCTGTGCTACTAGAATTGATTTATTGGAGATTACCACTAATTTCCTTCCAGTCAAATCCAGTGGCCAAAAAGTCAATTATGATTGTGTTGACTTTACTTACCTTACTGAATTTTCCTTCTACCCTGGCTTGTGATGTGCACTATTTTTGTCTCTTCTAGTTTCTATTCTATATCTCCACCTGCTCTTTTACTGCCTTTACTTCCTCCTTATTCTCCTAAAGACATGCACTCCTATGGACTTGGTGCACCACTCTGCAGTGCAGTGCTTTTAACTAGCCCTTCTGTGTCGTTTTCCTGTTTTTACATTTCTAGCACCAGTATTTCACCCACATTCTTGTCTCAGATTTTAGATTTTTTTTTTGTTGTTTACCAATGCTACGCTGTCATTTTAATTACCTATTCCAAAACCTGGATCTGTTGGCTTTAAACTATCTTCTTTAAAGCATTCCCTTAAATATAGGATTTCTTAAACCCCCCCCCAAAAAAGCCACCCAACAACCTTAGTTCCCTATTGCTCACGTACCATCTATAATGTTCTGCCTGGTTATTTTTGCAAATAGTCAACTGCTAACTCTTTGCCAAATGCCAAGTAAGGTATATTCCACTCTGGTCCATTAAGCCAGGCTAACCTACCCCATCTTTATGTAATTCCCACTCTGATTCCTTGCTCAGGCCCTTGGTTTCATTATGTGGACTTGGTTTTGTGTCATTTAAACTTCAACTTTTTCAAATTGACTTCGACTTGGCTATCCTTCTTGCTTTAGTGCCTTAGATTATCTTAGGTAGAAAACCTAGTTCCTATTTCAGCCTCACAGAACCAGAATTTTGACCTTACCAGTACTTACATTCCATGAGTAGAGATTGTTAACTAAGACATTTTGTCAAGAACCCCTGGAACTTTTCCTAACAACAGTGGGACATATTTCTACAACCGTCCAAATCCCTGAACCCGGGAAGTAGGAAACTAAAGGAAGAAGTGAAAAACCTCTCTTTTCAGGTGAATTTCCAGGGTAA
>NW_007257279.1:272555-291737 GCF_000164805.1 Carlito syrichta | reverse complement strand
AGCCTTCCAAGTAGCTGGAACTACAAGCATGTGCTATCACAACCAGCTGATTTTTTTTTTTATTTTTGTTGGGACAGGTCGCACTATGTTACCCAGGCTAGTCTCAAACTCCTAGGTTTAAGCAGTGCTCCTGCCTTGGCCTTCCAGAATGCTGAGATTACAGGCATGAGCCACCACTCCCAGTCCCACAGCCTAATTTCTAATTTTCTTGTTCATCTTTGTGATATAATGCTTATTCTACCTGTGCTACTAGAATTGATTTATTGGAGATTACCACTAATTTCCTTCCAGTCAAATCCAGTGGCCAAAAAGTCAATTATGATTGTGTTGACTTTACTTACCTTACTGAATTTTCCTTCTACCCTGGCTTGTGATGTGCACTATTTTTGTCTCTTCTAGTTTCTATTCTATATCTCCACCTGCTCTTTTACTGCCTTTACTTCCTCCTTATTCTCCTAAAGACATGCACTCCTATGGACTTGGTGCACCACTCTGCAGTGCAGTGCTTTTAACTAGCCCTTCTGTGTCGTTTTCCTGTTTTTACATTTCTAGCACCAGTATTTCACGTACTATTGCTCACGTACCATCTATAATGTTCTGCCTGGTTATTTTTGCAAATAGTCAACTGCTAACTCTTTGCCAAATGCCAAGTAAGGTATATTCCACTCTGGTCCATTAAGCCAGGCTAACCTACCCCATCTTTATGTAATTCCCACTCTGATTCCTTGCTCAGGCCCTTGGTTTCATTATGTGGACTTGGTTTTGTGTCATTTAAACTTCAACTTTTTCAAATTGACTTCGACTTGGCTATCCTTCTTGCTTTAGTGCCTTAGATTATCTTAGGTAGAAAACCTAGTTCCTATTTCAGCCTCACAGAACCAGAATTTTGACCTTACCAGTACTTACATTCCATGAGTAGAGATTGTTAACTAAGACATTTTGTCAAGAACCCCTGGAACTTTTCCTAACAACAGTGGGACATATTTCTACAACCGTCCAAATCCCTGAACCCGGGAAGTAGGAAACTAAAGGAAGAAAGTGAAAAACCTCCCTTTTCAGGTGAATTTCCAGGGTAAGAACCTGCAACAGAGGGCAGAGCTGTTCTGTCTCACAGGTACATATGCTATCATCTGCAGGATCCACGCTGCCTCCTGTTAAGTCCCTAGAAAAAAGTAATTGCTAACTTAAAACTTCCAGATTTCATTATATGTGGATGGCCAAAGCTCTTGGTTCACAGATCAGCTTGAAAAAGTGATTTTTTCCCCATACATCTTGTCAGGGACAGGCAGCCTAACCATCTTCCCTGAGGAAACTACTTGCACTTCTTCGTTATCCTGTGATACACAACAAGTGGTTCGTCTTAGAAGATGTGGTAAAAATATTTCAGTTTTTCAAGCGACTAAGAGAATGTTCTCATTTGTGTGATCTAATCCTGGCATGCCCTCTGGGGCATGTTATTAACATTTGCTGCTCTCTTAAGTTGCTGATGGTGGATAGCCATCAGGAGAGAGATAACATTGGATCTATAGCTTATCCCTTAAACCAAGGGGAGTGGAGATTTTCAATGTAAAATATGAAACTATAAGAGATCTGGAAAAACACACAGGAGAAATCTTTTATAACCTTGAAATGGGGGAATCTTTTCTGACTATGATTCAAAATCCAGAAGCATAAAAGAAATTATTCAGCCGGGCTTGGTGGCTCAGCCCATAATCCCATGCCTTGGGAGGCTGAGGTGAGTGAATTGCCTGAGACCGTGGGTTCGAGACCCGTCTGGGCAACTTGGCGAGACCTCATCTCCACAATAAATCAAAAAAATTAGCCGGGCGTGGTAGTGCGTGCCTGTAGGTCCAGCTACTTGGAAGGCTGAGGCGGAAGGATTGCCGGAGCCCAGCAGGTCAAGGCTGCAGTGGCTGAGAGCGGCCACTGCACTCCAGTTTGGGTGACTGAGTGAGACTCCAACTCAAAAAAAAAAAAGAAATTATTCATATATTCAGTACACACAAATCCAAAAATTCTGCATGGTATAAATAAAGTAAAAAGATAAATAGCAATGGAGGAAAATATTTTTAATTTCTGTCAAAAGGTCTGGTCTCTCATTAATATATATATAACATACTCCTTTAAATCAATAATAGGCCAACAGCCCAAAGAAAATAAAGTATATGAGCAGTTATTAGATAAAAGAATCTAAATACATTTAACATATGAAAAAATGTTCAATCTCACTCATGATAGGAGAAATAAAAATTAAAGCTATATAAATTATCTTTTCTTGCCTACCAGAGCAACAAAAGTTTAAAATTTTAAATACCATGGCTCATGCCTGTAATCCCAGCACTTAGGCAGGCGAGGCAAGAGGATTGCCTGAGCCCAGGGGTTCGAGACCAGCCTGGGCAACTTGATGAGGCCTCGTCTCTACAATAAATCAAGAAAAATCAGCCAGGTGTGGTGGCACACGCCTGTAGTTCCAGCTACTTGGAAGACTGAGGTGGAAGGGATCGCCTGAGCCCAGCAGGTTGAGGCTGCGGTTACCATGAGAGTGCCGCTGCACTCCAGCCTGGACAACAGAGTGAGACTCTAAATAAATTTTTTTTAAAAGTACTATCATGTATTGCTGGTAGAAGATGAGCCACCATTCAACATAAAGATGTCTTTGAGTAATCAGTATACTTCCTTTCCAGATGCCTTGGTTGGCATCATAGACTCTTTAAATGAACAAAACATAGTCTAAATCACATGTTTTTGTAAGGAAAGTTTTATGGGAACACAGCCATATTTATTCTTTTACATATTGTCTGTGGATGCTTTCACACTACAATAGCAGAGTTGAATAATTGTGACAGAAACCATGTGGCCCACTAAACTTAAAATATTTACTATATGGCCCTTTACAGAAAACGATTGTTAACCCTCACGAACTCAATAGTTTTAACTTACTGTTGAACCCCCACTCTCATTAAGAATGCATTGTAGGCCAGGCTCAGTGTCTCAGCCTGTAATCCCAGCACTTTGGGAGGCTGAGGCAAGTGGATTGCCTGAACCCGCAGGTTCAAGACCAGCCTGGGCAACTTAGCAATACCTCGTCTCTACAATAAAAAAAAAAAAATTAGCCAGGCGTGATAGTGCATGCCTGTAGTTCCAGCTACTTGGAAGGCCGAGGCAGAAGGATCGCAGGAGCCAGCAGGTCGAGGCTGCAGTGGCCGGGAGCATGCCACTGCACTCCAGTCTGGGCAACAGTGAGACTCCAACTCAAAAAAAAAAAAAAAAAAAAAAAGAAATGCATTGTATAGCCACCGATAAGATGCATATAATCTGTAAAACTGAGACAAAAGTTTTGCCAAACAATATTTCTCCTTATCACTGTGTCTGATGAATTCTGATATTTTCTATTCTTCTTTAGCCTGTGCTGTTTCAGTTTTTAATTTGAATTTCTACCCACTAAACTAATATGACTCACTATAAACCATGATACATTTTTAAATTAATAAAAGAGAAACAAAATATCATATGCTTTACAAGTATAAAAGATTATTTTTTCAAAAAATTTGTGTTTTTCCCTCCTTTTCTCCCTAATTCTCTCCTTCCTTCTTTCCTTCCTTCCTTCTCTCCCGTCCTCCTTTGTTTCTTGTTTCCTTGCTTCCTACTTCCTAAATAAGTTGATTAAAAAGGCATGGATGGACCTGAGCAGGAGAAACATCTACTTGGTGAGGTACACCTTGGTGCAGAAGACCCTCTAAGATGTTAGGCAAGTTGCCCAGTGGCATCACAATATGCTTATGCTGACCAAAGGCCTATCTAGAAAGTATTCATTCTCAGATACAAAGGAACCCATAGGTGGCCTAGAAATCCAGTTTTATTGAAGATTTAGTACCCTAAATTTGATCCAAGGAATTTGGAGTCAGTGGGAACAGATAATAGGCAAAGATAGTAGCCATGCTGAGACTACTGTGCAAAACCTCATTTTTTTTTTTGAGGGCCCTCAGATGCCTGCAAGATTAATGGAAGCTTGACTAACCCCTTCCATAAGCTAGAGGGCCTTAGTCTATATCTATGACTAGGGTATTACACTCACTTAACTTGGGACTTGGGTACAAATTAGATTTCATGTCGTTCTCACAGTGTACCCAGGGGAAGCGCTTCTGCTTCCATGTTTGAAAACAGTCTCTTCCCAAATAGTACTTTATCTATAATCTCAGACAGCATGGGGTAAACTGCAAAAGATCTGATAAGGAGCTTAAGCAAAAGTACAAAGAAGGTCTTGGAGGTTTCAGTGAATGATTGGGTCTCTAGCCAAGTAAAACCAGACTAGGAAGAAAGTGAACAATGGATAATGAGTTTCCAGGGTTTCTACATGTTCCCATATCCATGACTTGATGGGGAGTTTAGGACCTTTTTTCACCCATAATTTCATGAATGAATTTATTTATCTTGAATTTATTATATTAAAATAGTAAGAACACCTTGTTATTCATGTATAATCTGATTTTTTATTAAAGATAGTTTTAAAAAGATGGGGCTACCAGATTTTGTTGTATGAACATGATGAAATCAGTGACTAGGGTAGAATAGTTAAGTTTTATTAAGCTGGATAGTGACATGGGAGAAAAGACTGTTAGCAAAGACACTGGTTAGAATATCCTTAAAACAGAGACTCTTAAACTTTTTTAAAATTTTGAACCCCTTTGAGAATCTCATGAAAGATCATTCTCTCTCCATAAAAATGCACGTATATACTTGCACACAAACTTTGTATTCAATTTCAGCACGTCTAAAGATTCCCTAAGAAGTCCAAAATATACACAGAAAAAATAAAACAGCCCACAAATTATGAAAAAATGCTCAAGCTTACTTATAATGAAATAAGTAAAAATTGAAACATTGATGAGGTACCATTTTTCAGCCATCAAATTGGCAAAATGATAATGTTATCATGTCTTATACTAGGAATGATGTGGTTAAAATGAACTATATTTCACTTTGTTGTGTGAATTTGGTAGAACCTTTTTAAAAAATTTTTAAGGTAGAACCTGTTTTGTTGTTGTTGTTGTTGTTGTTGTTGTTGTTGTTTTGAGTTGGAGTCTCACTCCGTCACCCAGACTGGAGTGCAGAGGCACGCTCCCGGCCACTGCAGCCTTGACCTGCTGGGCTCCTGCGATCCTTCCGCCTCAGCCTTCCAAGTAGCTGGAACTACAGGCGTGTGCTACCATGCCCATCTAATTTTTGATTTATTGTAGAGACGAGGTCTCACCAAGTTGCCCGGGCAGGTCTCGAACCCGTGGGCTCAGGCAATCCACTCGCCTCAGCCTCCCAAAGTGCTGGGATTACAGGCTGAGCCACCGAGCCCAGCCACTATTTTTATTTTTATTTATTTATTTATTTTTGAGTTAGAGTCTCACTCTGTCACCCAGGCTGGAAAGCAGTGGCATGCTCACGGCCACCCCAGCGACGACCTGCTGGGCTCCAGCAATCCTTCCGCCTCAGCCTTCCAAGTAGCTGAAACTACAGGTGTGCTACCATGTCCGAATAATTTTTGATTTATTGTAGAGCCGAGGTTTCACCAAGTTGCCCAGGTGGGTCTCGAACCTGCGGACTCAGGCAATCCACTCACCTCGGCCTCCCAAAGTGCTGGGATTATAGGCTGAGCCACCAAGCCTGACCAAGGTAGAACCTTTTTAAAGACAACAATTATACAGAATCTATCAGAATATTTAGTGTGCAAATCCTATGACCTGGCATTACACATTATCTTTCTTAGTGGAATACTAGCTCAAGGTCCATAAGAAGTTTCTATAACAGTATTCATTGCATTGTTATGTGAAATAGAAAAATAATTGGAAACCTAAAACTTAAATGGCTTTGATGAGTGAGCCAGAAGAAGCAATTGAATGAGAATGAGTCTACACTACCCAAGTTTGTTGTGGCAAGGTATCATGAGTGTTTCTCATGGGTCAGCGAGCATGGTTTTGGATCTTGTCAAATAGGACTCATGCCCAAAATAGAGGTCTATCTATCTAGATTATGGAAATGACAGGTGATGGGAGCATCTCGCAAGAACCTCTCAAGAGTCATATAATTTCCCCAAAGTGAGTCCATTTTAATCATCTGCCAAGTTGAGAATGTGAGGCCACCCCACCATACAAAAACTGGCCTGTCTCTTAATCTCTCTCCTTCTTCCACACAGCCCCTACTCCCCAACTTTTGTTAGGAACTAAACAACAGTGAGTGAGGGAAGAGGTGAGCAGGGAAGTAGTTAAGTGGGGGAATAAGCAGGAGAGTAGAGGCAAGGAAGAGACTAGCAGGGAGAGAGTAGAGTTGGGGAAGGAATCAACAGGAAGAGAACAGATTAGGGGGAAAGAAGGAACATGACTTTTTTCTGTAACAGACCCAGGGGAGGAAACTTGGATTAATCTTGGAGTTTTTACTATTACACATGACTGAACATTTTAATTACAGAATATATGCTGTGTTTGTGATTTAATGTAATACAGGATTATCTGTTACCTAAGAATTAAGGGGAAAGCCATGAAAACTGTTCAAATCTTCATGTGAAAGCAGAGGAAGAATATCTCCCCTGAATAAAGTTTAAAGTTATGGAAGACCAAAATGAAATTTTGTTATCATAATCCATAAATCATGATTGTTCAAAATATGGTTTACATACATATCTGTGTGAACATAGGGAAGATCTAACAAGAGAGACTCCAAACTGTTAACAATGATTACCTCTAAGGGGTAAGATATTTTCTTTATGCATGCCACATTATTTGAATTTGTTACTATCAGCAAGTATTAATTTTGCCATTTTAAAAAAAAGTGTCTGCCTCTAGTCTAAAGCAATAAAAATAAAAAAGTAAAAATTGGAAAAATACTTTTAAAATAAACAAGTAGCTGGCATTACAATAGAACAATCCACAGATGAGGTTTCTAGCGGCTTGGACTCAGACCTGACTTCTCCAAGTACAGTCATTCCTCTGTCTCCCACCTCTGAACACATACCTTTCTCTGATATTTCTTGTTCACCTGTCTATCTCCTTGCAACCATGGATATTCTTGGATAATCTCTTTTTATGATTGCCATACATTTAAAAATTTTCTTTCTACTCACTGTTTCTTGTCATTCTCTTACAGTCTTTCCCTTGTTATATGGCCATGCTTGAAAGCTTTCAATGTGACATATGTCTTGTATACATTGTTGTCGGTTTGATTTGATATCTCATTGTGCAGTAATTTCTTTTTCAAAGCCTAGAGAATATTGGAAAGTATTTGTTTGTTCTGAATTTCTTTTAGATGGAGAAAACAGACCCCAAATCAAAACGTCAACTGCAGACCAGAATATTTCTGATGAATATCAAACCCATGACATGATAATGGAGAGGCTAACAGGAGACAGCTTCTGGTATTCCATTTTGGGAGGACTCTGGGATTTTGATTACCAATTAGAGTTTAACCAAGAAAATCAGCAGAGACATTTAGGACAAGTATCTTTCTCTCACAGAAAGATTACACAGGAGAGAAGCCCTGAATATAATAAATTTGCAGAAAACTATAATCTGAACTCAAATATTATGCATCAGAGAATTTCCTCAATTAAAATACCCTTTAATTCTGACATGCAAGGAAATAATATCAAACATAATTCAGACTTGATCTACTATCAGGGAAATTGTGTAAGAGAGAATCCCTATGAATATAATGAGTGTGAAAAGATCTTCAATCAACATATTCTTCTTACTAATCATATTCGTACTGGAGAGAAACCCAGTAAATGTGGAAAGACCTTCAGCCACAACTCATCTCTTACCCAACCTCAGATAGTCCTTACAGGAGAGAAGCCCTATAAGTGTGATGAATGTGGGAAAAGATTCAGCCAGAGGATACATCTTATTCAGCATCAGAGAATTCACACGGGGGAGAAACCTTTTATATGCAATGAATGTGGGAAAGCCTTCCGTCAACATTCATCCTTTACTCAACATCTGAGAATTCATACTGGAGAGAAGCCCTATAAATGTAATCAATGTGGTAAAGCTTTCAGCCGTATCACATCCCTTACAGAACATCACAGACTTCATACTGGAGAGAAACCTTACGAATGTAGTTTTTGTGGCAAAGCCTTCAGCCAGAGGACACATCTTAACCAACATGAGAGAACACATACGGGAGAGAAACCCTATAAATGTAATGAATGTGGGAAAGCCTTTAGCCAGAGTGCACACCTTAATCAACATAGGAAAATCCATACTCGGGAGAAATTATATGAATATAAATGTGATAAAATCTTAAGCCACAGTCCTTCACTTACTCAGCAGCACGTTACTCATGGTGGGGGAAACCATATGACTATATAAATACAGGACATCTTTTGATCAGACCTTTTTATTTCATTCAATATCAAATTATTCATAGTGGATAAAAGCTTATAAATAAACTTCCAATGCATAGAAACCAAATAAATTTAGACCTTAACTAGTAGTATATCACATTCCCAGAGTGGTTATAAAAAGTGAAAACAATTTATTTTATAAATGAGATTATATTAAGAGTCATGCTCCAAATCTGATATAAAAATTTTTAAAGAAATGATCAGAAATCCTGTAGGCAATAGCCTTTTTTATTTTTCTTTTCTTCTTCTTTTTTTTTAAAGTAGAAATGAGGTCTCAATGTGTTTCCCAGGCTGGTCTCAAACTCCCCGGGGTCAAGCAGTCTCCAGCCTTGGCCTCCCAAAGTACTGGGATTGCAGGCATGGGCAGCCTGTAGGCAATAACCTGAAATTACTCACCTATAAGTCTTATGATATATAACTTTTAAATAATAAACATTGGCCGGGCTTGGTGGCTCAGCCTGTAATCCCAGCACTTTGGGAGGCCGAGGCAAGTGGTTTGCTTGAGCCTGCGGGTTCGAGACCCGCCCGGGTAACTTGGTGAGACCTCATCTCTACAATAAATCAAAAAATTAGCTGAGTGTGGTAGCGTGCATCTGTAATTCCAGCTACTTGAAAGGTTGAGGCCGAAGGATTGCCGGAGCCCAGCAGGTTGAGGCTGTGGTGGCTGGGAGCGTGCCACTGCACTCCAGTCTGGGCGACAGAGTGAGACTCCAACTCAAATAAATAAATAAATAATAAACATTGATTAATCAAGGCAATGCTGTTGTACAGCCAGTCACATAAACTTGAAATAACTTTGAAAGAGCAGTATTTCTCAAACTTAAATTATTTCTGTGCTTCCTTTACAGTTTTTACCATATCTAGTATTTACGTAATATTTTTAATAAAGGGATCCAGGATTTTTAGCCTTTCCTATGATGTATTATTTAGCATATAAAGCTCATAACCTAGTTTTACTGCTAATTACATGTGTTCTACTTTCCATCAAAATAGATAAATAACTTTTGCAATTACAAATACTCATTGTAGTACCACCCGAAATCTTGTAATACCATCATTTGAACAACAATGTGATAGGATATGGCAATATTCTGTTATTAGCCTTTTAACAATTCTTGCACTGTTCTTACCAAACAAATCCTAGGTTCACTTTGAGAAGAGTCTTAGAGGAGACTAAGGGTCATCTTGATAAACTGAAAAATTGATTCAGAGAAGCCTGTTTTTCTATTCTGTTATTTTAGCTTTAAATTTCCCTGAGACAATCATGGATTTTTTTTTTTTTTTTTTTTTACATAAAATTGCTATTTATGCTGTATTTTTAGGTTTGACTAGGAGGGTTTTTAAAAAATATAATGACAGAGTCTGAAGCACTACCATGCATCACTGCAGAAGATGCAAGAGTAGGGAACTGCACCAGAGGGTGTATCATGGTGCCATATTGAGGTTAAGAGCCAGGGAAGAGCTTTACTAGCCTATATAAATAACTAAAGAAGTACTCCAATTGGCTTAATCATTCGTTTTATGTATTGGGATATATTTATGTAACACTTTTTTCCAAAACGAACTTAAAGTGATTTAATTTGATTTTGATGATCACTGCCTTGTTTGACAGAAGTCACATTGATACCATAAATCATTATAAACGAAACTGTCATAAACCATGAATTGCTGTAAATATAAGGATGCTTCACTTTCTTGGTTTACTGACTTTCTCTTGGTCCTCGTGGTCATGGCTGAAGAAACCACGAGGCTAAGTAGGAGTGTAGTCTTCTTACTTTCTCACCCTTCTTCTAACGTATTTCCCAGCTTGAGTCTTCCCTGATTTTTTTTTTTTTTCCTGTTAAAGGACTGAATTTATAGGCCTTCAGCCAAAGCTTAAGTGATTTAAATACTTTTAAAAATTAAAGCACTAAAAACTAAGAAAGTAATTCATTTCATCACATGTTAAACTGTTCAAAGTGCATTTATGTACCACACAATAGTGGGTGTGAAATAGTTAATAAAACCTTAAGTTGGGCTACCAGGGTAGCTCATACCTGAAATCCCAGTGCTTTTGGAGGCTGAGTGAGGTGAGAGAATTGCTTGAGACCAGGAGTTCAAAACCAACCTGGTCAACATAGCAAGACCACATCTCTTAAACTAAAATAAATCAGCTGGACATGGTGGTGCACATCTGTAGTCTCAGCTGCTAAGGAGGATTGCTTGAGCCCAGAAGGTCGGGGTTCCAGTAAGCCATGATTTCACCACTGCACCTCAGCCTGGGTGACAATGAGAATCTCATCTCTAAAAACTAACTAAATAAATAAACCTCAAGTTACTGTAGTCAGGGAAGATTTCTAATAGTATTTTGTTCAAATATTGTGCAGTAGGGATTCATTTTCAAGGCAAACCAATTCTGGAAGTATCGTCACCAAAAGGAGCTGCATTTAACATTCATTTAACATTCATTATGAGGCAGAGTACAGGGTACTCACATTTTAGGAAGGGAGAGAGTAGCTAAGGTGAAATCTCAGACCGCAGAAGTATGTATTCAAAGTAATGATTAATTATTATTGGTAAGCTTTTGATCAAAGCTTAATTTTTCAATGGGGGTGGGGCGGAAATAGTCCACAAAGAATTCTAAGGGCTCCCATATGCAGCAGTATCTCACCATAGGGGAAAAAGATGAAAAATGTAGGATTTTTCAGAAAAGGATAAGCAGAGCTTAGTCCCAGAAAAGAGGTGTCTGGACTGAACCAGACCACAGATAGCCAAGGATTTATACCAATTCTTCATAAATAGGAACCGTAAGTTAGAATACTATTATATATTCCTTAGGGTCATAAATAATTATGTTAATTGTACAGTAAGCTATGTCATTATGGTATGGATTTATTCTCATACTGTCCTTCGTTCTCTTCAAAATGTTCCAAGTTAAAAAGTATATCCTAAATATATTAATCACATCAAAATACTGCTACTTAGACTAGGGGAGCCAGAAGAGCAGTATTAATTTCAAAACCTACTTCTATCCAGGAAGTATGACTTCTATCTAGGAAGGCAGTACATTACCTTTTCACATATATTAGTTTATTTGGTCCATCCAACCAGGTGTAATTGTTCTTCTCTTATTAGAAGAGATACTTAAGCTATACATAATAATAAATGACTCATTCAGGGTTTCTCAGGCTTAAGTGTCACTATAACATGAGTCATCTTCCTCCTAATCCAGTAGATACAAGCAGTACCTGGAACAGTCCTTTATGAAAACATTTGGCAAACACATGAACTTGAATAAAATAAGAGATTGCTACTCAACACCAAAATCTCTCTGACTCTATTTCACATAACCTCAGAGTATTATTAAAAGATCATCCAGTTGGTTGATTTTTTTTAATGTCCAAAGGACTTGTTAGCATGGAGAATATACTCATTAAAATTTGTATTTTGAAGCCAGGCTCAGTGGCTCAGTCTGTAATCCCGCACTTTGGGAGGCTGAGGTGAGTGGATTGCCTGAGCCCGCGGGTTCGAGACCCACCTGGGCAACTTGACGAGACCTCATCTCTACAATAAATCAAAAAATTAGTCAGGCGTGGTAGTGTGCACCTGTAGTTCCAGCTGCTTGGAAGCCTGAGGCAGAAGGATCACTGGAGCCCAGCAGGTCGAGGCTGCAGTGGCCGTGAGCAGCCACTGCACTCCAGTCTGGGTGACAGAGTGAGACTCCAACTCAAAATAAAATAAAATAAAATTTGTATTTTGGTTAATATTCAATTTATGTAACAAACCAACTGACATTATTTAAACAGCATTCCTCTACTTATTCACAGATTTCCAACTAATAAACTTAAGAATTTTTAAAATTAGGTATTTCTACTCTTTTAAACACTGACTTCAGATGTAAATGTATCTAAATGTTTCATTAAAATCACAGGACCAAAATATCAGATTGTATTACATGCGTTAAACACTTTAAGAAACAGAAAACACATACCTAGAATGTCACAATGAATATACCAGAGCCAATCATAAGATGGATTTAATTTTTTTCTTATCCTTATTTGAACAATTTCCCAGAGTTCCAGTCTTCCATATGTTCCTAGGTTTAGGTTGTTTTTATACCTTCCTGAAGTTTTAGTAATCTTACCAAACCCCAAATAAGAATACTGTCTTAAACTAAATTGCAGCATATGCACTAGCAATTGGCTGATCCTTGGTCAGGTTATCCATAAGACCAAATTGCTTTTCTTTGGTCTCCTTTTATGACAGAATATCACTTGTTATGTGATTGTTATATGATAGGTATTTTAAGACCTTTTTGCATTGATTTCTAATTTTTGAGACTTGAACTTTCCCCAAACCATCTGACCATTGTCCTGTCATTGTAATGTGTAATGATCTTGTTGACTAACATTATTTAAAACCTTTATATGCCTTATTAGTATAATGAATAAGGCCATCCAGCTCCTTCTTCCTGAAGAATGCAGTTTTTGTAGTTGGTTTTTCACCGTAGAACATCTGGCTGCTTAATCAGTTTGAAACACACTGTTGAATCCTCCTTCTCCTTAGTTGTTATTATTATTATATGTGATCATTAGACCCGATTAACTCTTGGTCCATCTTTCTACTCTGTCTGAGTAACCATTCAGTTCTTCCTATTTCTTGATATGATTCCAACTTTTTCCAGAATTACTTGACTTGCCAAGTACCCTTGTGTTTATTCCTTCATGATTAAGCAGGAACAAATACATATATACACATATGGGTACATATGTACCTATATACATACTTAGCAAGAAATATGTATATATTACCTTTTATGATCAATAGTGAGTTATACATACCATGTTGGATTCATCCTTTTATTATACGACTGCATTTTAACACAATTATATTAACTTTGCTTTTGAGTATCATTATAAGCACTTGACAACTTCTGTATTCATCTAGTTCCAATTAACCATTGCTTGTAAAATGCTCAGATTGTGACCTCTTAGCCAGTGGATGCTCCATTAAGCTAGCTTCTTTTTACTCTTATCAGTATTCGTATCATCCATAAACCATTCTCATTTTTTAAGGATGCTCCAAGCCTATCCTATCCTAAATTTTTTTCTGCTTTAAGACATGAGATTAGCTACCTCCCCCACCTCCTGTACAAAGAATTCTAGGTTCTTTTAGTGGAGAATAGTAGTAAAAACCAAAATTAGGCACTTGGAATGTACATGACCATTGAAAGTGAGTACAAGTCTGGCTGCTACAAGAGCCACTGATATAAGGTCATTTTTAGCAGTAAGAAGTGGACAATATGCTTTTTCCCCCCCTAACAATGATATGTATTGGAAGCTATGCAAATATACAGATATTTACACAGAAAAAGACACAGGCTGTTTAAGTAGTAAAGAGTTTGCGCAGAACCGGGAACAAAAACAAATCCACCTGGGTGGGAGGTACAGAGTTAATTTATCTTGCTGAGGCTCAGATTTCCCCTTGATGGGTCTTTAATGGTCCGCCTGAGTTCAAGTGGAGGAGCATCTTTCTTCATTAACCAAACATGCCCAGATACAGCTGCTTCTCTTTCCTATGATAGCTGTTAAGTTCGGACTGTGTCAGCTGGAGGTACCGCTGGACATTGGCATCTTTAGGCTGCCTATTAATGGCAGCCAGGAGGTAGCAGCGAGCCTGGTCATAGTCCTGCAGATGGAAGAAGGCTACTCCAGCCTGATACAAGGCCTTGGCATGCTCAGGCTGTCGTTCCAGGACTTTCTGACTGTATTCTCTCACTCGTTCGTAGTTTACTGGCTCCTTCTGAAGGAGACAGGCAGCTAGATTGTTGTAGCCGTCTGTCTGGGTGGTGTGCAGTATGTTTTCTTGTTCAGGTGTAAGAGCCGGGCGGACTTGGACCCAGACCAAGTCTGAAGCAGAGCTCGATGGCACCTACTCACAGCATCTCAGTACTTCCCTTCCCAGTAGCGCTGGTTCCCTTCCTCGTACAGCTGAGCTTCCTGCAGGTGCTTCTCCATAACTCTTTGTCGCCCAGTGCTCTTGCGCAACTGGGAAGTGAAAGCGCAGCTAACTAAAGCTCTGGGGTCAGAAGCAAAGTGACTGATTTTGGTAGCCAATGTAAAAAGGCAGGAAATTATCCTTCTCTCAGAAGCCCCCCAACTCCAGGGGCGTGAACTTTGCTTATTTCTACTACAGCCCCACCCCTCCTCCCTGGAGTAATTTTCAATCTCCAGAAATGCAGGAAACTTGTTAGAAAGAGGACTGTGGAATAGTGAAGCCAAAGGATAAGTGATTTGTTAAAGAGGCGATTTCGAAGAGAACAAACTGCCCCTAAAAGCAAAGGGCTGACCAAGGGATCGTGGCAGACATGTTAACGCCCAAAGAATTAGCTTCCTCCTTCGACAGTATGCTTTTTAAGACCATGTTGTCTCCCTCACTCTTGTAGTTAGCATTGTGATGTGCCCTATTGTTTTAAACATGATGAGGTTTCTTTATCACTGGAGATTCGTCTCCATTGACAGAAATCGTTTAAACTTCATAACTTCATTTAAAATTGATTCCAGACTTCTTTTGAGAGGACCTCAGATTCTTGTGTGAAAGCAAGCTCCTAATTATATACTCAAAATATTAATATTTTATATGGTATCAAATGGGAATGGTATTTGTGTTTGGGAAAAACCATTTCTGGTGTGCCTTCAGTAACTCAGCAAAAAGTGAGTGTCCTCCAGAAATCCTTATTTCCTATCATTGTCTATATTTTGCAAGAATGACTGGACTCCTCAACATTTTAGGGCTTTCTTAAGGTTAGCTCCCATGTATTTGTCCCAGTAACTGGATATGTTTAGACAGAGTCTACATTTCTATACAGCATGCACTCGGACACACACACACACTGCAGAATTTCTGAAGCCCTGAATTAATGGTAGCTCCATCTGCCAGGATTACAAAAGGAAAAAATTCTCTCCAGTTTGGGTAGAAAAACTATTTGGAAAGCCACACTGCAGGCACCTTAGAGTTATTACGTGGACCTGAGTTAAGAGATAAGTGGTAGAATAGAAATGGGTTGATTACTGCGATAGCAATATGCAATGTGTTGGAGAAAACAACTCTTAATATTGAAAATGTAGCAGAGAAATGTAAAGTGTATGCTTCTAAAGAACCATACATGTGGTAATGAAAATTTAATTCAAGAAACAACCTTAATTTAATTACTCTTAAAAATAAAAAATTTAATTACTCTTAAAAATAAACTTAAAAAGAGATCAAGAATCCACTAGAAAATAGGTAAAAGACATGAACAGACAGTTCACCAAAAAGGATACAAATAACCCTTCAATACATGAAAAGATACTCAACTTCACTCATAAGAGAAATGCAATTTAAATGGAACTGAAAAACCATTTCTCACCTTCAAATTGGCAGAAATCCAAAATCTTGGTGAAACTCTATGAAACTGTCAGGAAACAGGCACTATTATACATTACTGGTGGGCATGCAAAAATTGTACAACCCCTGTGGATGGGAATTTGGCAATATCTAGCAAAAGCTAACATTCATTTTTACTCTTTGGCTCAATAAACCCATTCTAGAAATTTATCCTAAAGATACATCCCTAACAATAATGAAATACATGTGCACACAGTTATTCACAAAAATACTGGAAACAGGCTTGGTGCAGTGGCTCATGCCTACAATCCCAGCACTTTGGGAGGCTGAGGCAGGAGGATTGCGTTCAAGACCAGGCTGGACAACATAGCAAGACCCTGTCTCTACAAAAAACAAAAATCAAAAACATTAGCTGGGTGTGGTGGCACATGTCTGTAGTCCTGCCTACTTGGGAGACTGAGGTGAGAGAATTGCTTGAGCCCAGAAGTGTGAGTCTGTGTGATCATGCCACTGCACTCCAGCCTGGGCAACTGAGCGAGACTCTGACTCAAAAAAAAAAAAAAAAAAAAATACTGGAAACAAACTAAATGCTCACAGAAGAAAGATTGGCTCAAAAGACTTCTGTACATCCACATAATAAAGTTCTTTGCAACTGAAAAAAAACAAAGATTAGCATGTTCAATCAGCTCTAGGAACTGATTTGAGTGATTCTTTCAGGATATGTTAAGTGAAAAGGGCAAATACAAAACAACATACATAGAGTGTCAGGATTTTATTTTTTAAAAAAAGATGGCCAGCCTCGGTGGCTCAGCCTGTAATCCCAGCACTTTGGGAGGCCGAGGCAAGTGGATTGCCTGAGCCCGCGGGTTCAAGACCACCCCTAGCACCTTGAGAGACCTTGTCTCTACAATAAATTTTTTAAAACTTAGCCGGGCATGGTAACGAGCGCTTGTAGTTCCGGCTACTTGGAAGGCTGAGGTGAAAGGATCGCCAGTGCCCAGCAGGTCGATGCTGGGGTGGCCATGAGTGTGCCTCTGCACTTCAGCCTGGGCGATAGAGTGAGACTCCAACTCAGGAAAAGAAAAAAAAATTAAAATATATATATATATATATATATATATATATATCTCCAATTATCTTTACAAAAAAGAAATATAGGAAGGACAAACCAAAAACTAGCAAAAAGGCTACCTACGGGAAATAGGAACAATTGCAAAAAGCTTGGGAAGGGAATGAAATGTCTCTGAGTATACTTTTTTATAGTTTTGACTTTTGAACGGTGTTTGTGATTTACACATTCCAAAAAAAGATTGATTTTTAAAGGACAGGTCTTTTTCCTACCCTTGAATTAAAAATTATATACAGATACTAATGAGCCTAATTGTGTAGAATATTGATGTTATAACCACACAAAGGGGACAAAAGAATTCATAAATGTTTAACACAGGGCTCTCATTGTATACTCTAAGGACAAAAAGAACTGCAGAAAACATCTTGAACATTACTTGGCAAATTTACTGTTGGTAGGGATATTGTTATTACAATTCCAAAAGTATTTAGCACATATTGTAGGATTTAGCCTTAGTCATTGATCTCCTTTCTCACTGTGGGAGAAAGGAGATACAAATATGGAACTGGTGAAGGAGAAGAAGAAACCCATTGCTGTTTAGAGGTAAGTGTGTGTATATTTCAATATATAGATAGCTGCGTCTCCTGAAGTAGCTAGAAGTAAGAAATTCTGCTAGCAAGGTACTCACATGGCAACCAGATCTTGGTTTCTAAGTTCCATCTCCTCAGAAAAACTGCTGATCCAGTTCTTGGGGCAGAGGTAGTATGAGTGAATGTGGATGTTACTTTCATGCCAAAGTAACATAATGAAGGTAAAAAAGTAAGGAAATGAACAAAAACTGAGGAAGACAAGTTGAGACGCAGGCATCAGTTTAAAGAAGTTCCCACTGGCCAGTGTTAGAACATTTTGAACTTCAAAATGAGTGACAGGACTAAAAGGTTAAATTTAAAAATCCATGAGTTCATACGGATACCAAAAAAATGTTTCAATTTTAAAAAGATGTCAGTGCAACAGCATAAATCTATCTCAGAAACATACTAAGTGGAAAAAAGCCAGACTTAACAGATACTGTATAATTCCATTTATATGAAGTTCTAAAATCGACATTATTAATGTATGGTAGTAGAAATTAGATCAGTCGTTGCTTCTGTAGGCATGAAGGCATTTTGGAACTTACCTTCATAGGAGTGTGATTCACATGTATGTATGCATTTGTCAAAATCAGTTGGACGCTTAGACAACATATGCATTTCACTGTATGTGGATTATATCATAGTTTTTAATTATGGGGAAAAGGAAAGCTCTTCTTTACAAAAGAATGCCAACTAAAAATGTAGGAATGATAGAAAAATCACGATTTTATAACCACCATAGTAATAATAGATTGAGGCAAGAATTACCAATGGATGCTAAAATCATTGGCTGAAATTTTGTTTGAAGATCAGGATATTCACACAGTTTCAAAACCATCTCAGCAATTACTTGTTCATTACAAAGGGAATTACAGTAGAGAAATCCTGTGGATCTCAACCAAAAGTCAGACTCATGTCAAAAACGGAACACACTGCCATGAGACTCTTTATGTGGTGCTCTGAGAAAGACACATCACATGTAATTTTCCTGCCAAGAATGTTAACCTGAATTCAAACTTGAGATGACTATCAAAGCCAAATTGAGAGACATTTGGCAAAACAATTGGCTAGGATTCTTTTTAAATGTCAGTGTCATAAAAGAAAAAGACCGCTCTAGAGAAAAGGAGACTTAAAACATGACAACTAGATGTAAGTCATGATGCTTGATTGGATCCTGGGCCAGATTTTTACAAGCTATAAAGGACATTATCGGGACGGTTGAAAAATTGTAGCTATGGACTGTATATTAGAAATATTATATCAATGTGAAATTGTCCCAAGTGCGATCATTTTACCGTGGTGATACCGTGGTGATATAGGAGAATGTCCTTGTTCTTAGGAGAAAGATACAAGAGGAATGGAGTATTTATGAATGAAGTTTGATGTCTGAAACAAACTCTCAGATGGTTTCAAAAAATACATATCACATACATACACATCTGTATATATGCATATATTATACACACATATATATCGAGTGAGTGTGTGTATCTCACAAGAGAGAAAGAGAAAGCATGGCAAAATGTTAATAATTGATGGATATTTGAAGGGTTTATAGTTGCTTATACTATGGTAATTTTTATGTGGGCTGGAAATTTTCTAAATAAAAAGTTGGTCTTCAAAAGCAACATTCAGCCGGGCTCGGTGGCTCAGCCTGTAATCCGGCGCCTTTGGGAGGCTGAGGTGAGTGGATGGCCTGAACCCGCGGGTTCGAGACCCGCCTGGGCAGC
>NW_007257279.1:268617-272440 GCF_000164805.1 Carlito syrichta | reverse complement strand
GAGCCTGGCTGCTGCTTTTTTTGTTTTTTTTCCCCTCGCCCGGTAACCCCCACCCGGGAGCCGGGAGACCCCGCCCCGCCCGCGACCTTTCGTCCCGGGAGCCCCGCCCACGTGACACCCACCACCACCACCCCCACTCCCCCCCACAGGTCGCACAAAGGCTGGACGGGAAGACGTCCCCGGGGCCGGGTGGCCGCTTGCTGCGGGGTTCGCGCGGGGAGGCTCCAGGCGGCTCCCCGCCTCGCGCTGGGCGGACACCCCGGGCCCCCGGCGAGCATGGCACCCTCGGACCGGGGCGCGACGCGGGCCTCGTTGGGGACTCAGGGAGCCCCTTGGGCTCGGCATCTGCTTCCTCGCCGTTGCATCCGCCCCCGACCTCATGCATCGGCCCGCGCCCAGCCACTTTTTTTTTTTTTTTTTTGGTCAGAGGCTCGCTCTGTCACCCAGGCAGGAATGCAGTGGCACAATCATGGCTTATGGCAGCCTTGGTCTCCTGGGCTCAGGCTGTCTTTCTGCCTCAGCCTCCAAAGTAGATGGGACTACAGGCGTGCACCACCACATCTGGCTAATTTTTTTCTTGCATTTTTGTAGACACAGGTCTTACCAGGTTGTCCAGACTAGTCTTGAACTCCTGGGCTCAAGCAATCCTCCCGTCTGGGATTACAGGCATGAACCACCACACCCGGCCTAATTTTATCTTTTTATTATGATTTCCTGTAACATATATTATCTGCCAATGAGCCTCAAAATGTTTCCAGATGGAGCTCAACTTCCCAGTATTCTAAAAAAGAAAGGTATTGCTTTGGTTCATATGTGGTACCCCTGTATTCAGGATAAGATAATTAGTTGAAGCCGGCTTGGTGGCTCAGCCTGTAATCTTGGCACTTTGGGAGGCCGAGGTGAGTGGATTGCCTGAGCCCGCGGGTTTGAGACCCGCCGGGGCAACTTGGCGAGACCTCATCTCTACAATAAATCAAAAATTAGCCGGGCGTGGTAGCGCACGCCTGTAGTTCCAGCTACTTGGAAGGCTGAGGCGGAAGGATCGCTGGAGCCCAGCAGGTCGAGGCTGCGGTGACCGGGAGCGGCCACTGCACTCCAGTCTGGGCGACAGAGTGAAACTCCAACTCGAAGGAAAAAAAAAAGATAATTAGTTGAACACATGCATTATATAATTCTAACATTTCAGTGAGGAGAAATGTGAAAGCAAAACATTTTAATAGAAAGGAGAATGGAATTTTTCATTGAAAGATACCATCTACAGGAAAGGAAATGAACAGTGGCAAAGAAAGAAAGATCACATTATCATTATACCCATCAAAACCCAACAGGTTTGTTTGTTTGTTTTTCTGCAGAAATTGACAAGCTTATAGTAAAACTTGTATAGAAATGCAAAGATCAAGAATAGCCAAACAATTTTGAAAAAGAAGAACAAAGGTATAGAACCCACATTTCCTGATTTCAAGACTTACTACAAAGCTAGGGTAATTTAGACACAGTGGTGCTGGCATAAGGATAGTCGTATAGATAATGGAATACATGGAGTGTCCATAAAGAAACCCTTAATTTGATGGTCAATTGATTTTTTGCAAGGGTTACAAGAAAAAAGAATAGTCTTGATAAATGATGCTGAAACAATTGGATATCCACATGCAAAATAATGAAGTTGGACCCCTTTCTTACACCATCTACAAAGATTAATTCGAAATGGGTCACAGACCTAAATGTAAGAACCAAAACTATAAAACTTAAAAAAAAAAAAAAGCCTTTAATCTCCATGACCTTGAATTAGGCAAAGGCTGCTTAGATACGACGCCAAAGCTGCAAGAAAAAATATATATATACACACACACACCACAAATTGAACTTCATAAAAATTAAAAACTTCTGTGCTTCAAAGGACACACCATCCAAAAAGTAAAAGGACAGGTCATAGACCAGGAAAAAATATCTGCAAATCACAGATCTGATAAGGAACTTGTATCTAGAATTTATAAAGAACTACTACAACTCAACAATAGAAAGACAACCCAGTTGGAAAATGCACAGAAGTTCTGAATAGACCTTTGTCCAAAGACATGAAAATGTCCAATAAACACTTGAAAAGATGTTCAACACCATTAACCACTGAGGAAATGCAAATCAAAACCACAGTGAGATACTGCTTCAAATCCCCCAGGATGGCTACAACCAAAATGTCAGAAAATAACAAGTGCTAGGGAGGATGTGGAGAAAGTGGAACTCCCACACACTGCTGGTAGGGATATAAAATGTTATAGTCACTTTGGAAAAGTCTGGCAGTCTTCAAAATGATAAACATGGAGTTACCATATGCTCCAGTAATTCTAGATTTATACTCAAAAGAAATGAAGATATACATCCAGGTTTTTTCTAGTTACCACGGCACGAGGCACCATGAGCAGCAAAGTCTCTTGTGATACCCTGTACAAGGTGGTGTGGGAAGTCCTGCATGGAAACCAGCGCAAGCGCCGGAAGTTTTTGGAAATGGTGAAGCTGTAGATCAGCTTGGAGAATTGTGGCCCTCAGGACAAAACACCTCTTGGCAACCATCAGGCTTAAGTCCACTCCCTGTCCCAAGTTCTCTGTGTGTGTTCTGGGGTACCAGCAGCACTGTGATGAGGCCAAGGGTGTGGATATCTTACACACAGATATCACAATGCTGAAGAAACTAAACACAAATAAGAAGCTGGTTAAGGAGTTTGATGCCTTTTTGGCCTCAAGAGTCTCTGATCAAGCAGATCCCACGAATCCTGGGCCCAGGCCTCAATAAGGCTGACAAGCTCCCTTGTCTGCTAACACACAGTAAAAACATAGTGGCCAAAGGCAATTAGGTGGAGTCTACAATCAAGCTCCAGGTGAACAACTAGCTATGTCTGGACCTGGCCATTCATGATATGAAGATGACAGGTAATGAGCTTTTATGCAACACCCACCTGACTGTCAACTTCCTGGTGCCATTACTCAAGAACTGGCAGAGCCCTCGGCTTTGTACATCAAGAGCATCACAGGTAAGCCCCAGCCCCTGTATTAAAGCACAGCCTAATATATCCTAGTGTCACCGAAAAAAATGAAAAAGGAAATATACATATACACAGAAACCTTATTCATAGCATTATTCATGATAGCCAAAAAGTAGAAGCAACCCAAATGTCCGTCAGCTGTGAATGGATAAATAAATGTGGTATATCCATAAAATTGAATATTATTTAGCCACAGAAAGAAACGGGGCCAATGCCTTGCTAGACTCCAGTGTGGCCATGCTTCCTGGTTTTGGCCCCCTCCCCACCTTGGGGAGGTGAATCTTCTCTCTCTCTTCTCTTTCTCTTCTCTTTCTCTAATTTACTTTTAAATGCACTATATTTTTAATCTAAAAAAAACCCGGAAAGGAATAAAGTCCTGATACATGCGACAACATGGATGAATCATGGAAACATTATGCTAAGTGAAAATAACCAGTCGCAAAAAGTCACAGATTGTATGATTCTACTCACATGAAATGTCTAGAATAAACAAACCCATAAAGACAGAAAGCAGATTAGTGGCTTCGCAGAACTCAGGAAGTTGGGGGTGAAAATGAGGAGTGATTTCTATTGGGTACAGGGTTTCTCTTGAGGTGATGAAAATGTTCTAAAATTCATTGTGATGATGGTTGCACCATTCTGTGTATATACTAAAACTATTGAGGCTGGACACAATGACTCATGCCTGTGATCCCAACACTCTGGGAGGCTGAGGCAGGAGGATCACTTGAGGTCAGGAGTTGGAGACCAGTCTGGGAAACATAGTAATACCCTATCTCAGAAAA
>NW_007257279.1:246826-268597 GCF_000164805.1 Carlito syrichta | reverse complement strand
AAAAAAAAAAAATCCAGGTGTGGTGGCACATACCTGTAGTCCTAGTTATTTAGGAGGGCTCAGGTGGAAGAATCACTTGAGACAAGAAGTACAACGTTACAGTGAGCTATGATCACACTACTGCACTCCAGCCTGGGTGACAAAGTGAGACCCTGTCTCTAAAAAAAAGAAAAGAAGGAAAACTCTTGAATTACACACTTTAAATGGGTGAATTACATGATATATGAATTGTATGCCAGTAAAGCTATTTTTAAAAATAAACTAGGGCCAGGCGTGGTGGCTCAATCAAGTGCTGGGATTACAGGGTGGCCTGTAATCCCAGCACTTTGGGAGGCAGAGGCGAGAGAATTGCCTGAGTTCAGGGGTTCGAGACCAGTCTGAGCAACATGGCAAGACCTTGTCTCTACAGTAAATCAAAATATTAGCCGAGCTTGGTGGCACATGCCTATGGTTCCAACTACTTGGAAGGCTGAGGCAAAAGGATCACCTGAGCCCATTAGATCAAGGCCGTGGTGGCTGTGAGCATACCACTGCACTCCAGCCCGGGGGACAGAGTGAAACTCCGACTCACAAAAAAAAGAAAAAGAAAAGAGGAATAACCTAGCTGGGTGTGATGGCTCATGCCTGTAATCCCAGCACTTTGTGAGGCCAAGGAGGGAGGATAGCTTGAGGCCAGGAGTTCGAGACCAATCTGGGCAACATAAACAAGAATTCATTTCTACAAGAAATCAAAAAATTAGCCAAGTGTGGTGGCATACACTAGTAGTCCCAGCTACTTGGGAGGCTGATGCAGGAGGATTACTTCAGCCCAGAAGTTGGGGGCTGCAGTGAGCCATGATCATACCATGAACTCCAGTCTGGGCAACAGAGTGAGACCTTGACCAAAAAAAAAAAAAAAAACTGATCAAAGACATTGAAGCAAATTTTACATAGGAGCCCATCACAGCTAATCCCAGCTAAGCAGTGTCCCTGTAAACCCCCCAACTGTAATTTAATGTGTTCCAAGTGCCATGCTAGGCACTAAGGATGCAGTTTGAACTTTAATCTCTAGGTTTCTGCTCCTCAAACTGTGTAAGTACCACTGGAGGAAATATACACAGGTTAACCAAAAGATCTCACTATAAATTAATGAACATTTTATATTAAAATAAACACATCTATTATGAAATGAAATATTCACATGTGTGCTTTACACTAAAATGCAAACCTTCAGAGAAATTTCAAGTTTGAGACCGTCCATTTTAGCATATACTGAAGATCAATTCTGCAATCCAGTTTACTGGATTACAATACTCGTTCCAACCCATCCAGCACTTGCCTTCCTCTACGATACATAGTGGAAAGCAAAAACCTTACCTTCCTAGGTATCTTTGCTACTAGTTGGTAGCTATGTGACTCAGTTCTAGTCAGTATCTGTAAGTGGGAATTTGCTGGTGCTGCCTTTTCTGCCTTCTCAGGAAAGTACGTGATACCTAAAGTGCAGATCCCATCATTGAGAAATGGCAGAGATCAGTAAGAAAGAAGGATGCTGGTTTCTTCACAGCATCACAGAGCTTGGTTTCTTCACAACATCACCCATCCTAGGCTGGATTTCCATTGGATTTTCTGGTATCAAAGCCTAACATAACTTTTGTATTCCTTTTCCCCTCTACCAGTATATATGTATGCATGTCCCTCTGCCTTAGGGTAAATTGTAAGAAGTGGTTCTCTGGGAAACAAGAAACTGTATGTTTTCTTTTTTTTTTTTTTTTTTTTTTTTTGAGTTGGAGTCTCACTCTGTCGCCCAGATTGGAGTGCAGTGGCCACTCCCGGCCACTGCAGCCTCGACCTGCTGGGCTCCGGCGATCCTTCCGCCTCAGCCTTCCAAGTAGCTGGAACTACAGGCACGTGCTACCATGCCCGTCTAATTTTTGATTTATTGTAGAGATGAGGTCTCACCAAGTTGCCCAGGCGGGTCTCGAACCCGCGGGCTCAGGCAATTCACTCACCTCAGCCTCCCAAAGGTGCGGGATTACAGGCTGAGCCACCGAGCCCGAATGCTGTATTAGTTTTCTATTATTGCATAACAAATTACAAAGTAAGCAGTTTAAAACAGAGCCCATGTATTATCTCATGGTTTCTACAGATCAGAGGTCTAAGCATGGCTGGCTTACATACCGTTCTGGATCTTGGGGTCCTCTTCCAATCTCATCTAGTTGTTGGCAGAAATCAGTCTCTTCCATGTGTAGGACTGAAGCCCCCATTTTCTTGCCGGCTGTCAGCAGCAGGGCACTCAGCAACTAGAAGCTGCTCTCAATCTTTGTCACATGGCCACATGGCTCCCTCCATCTTCAAAACCAGCAACAAGAGAAGAATTTCCCCTCTGTGAACCTCTCTGGCTTCAAGAAAGGCCTAGTCTTTTTTTAAAGGACTCATCTGATTAGATTAGGCTCACCTGAATCATCTCCCTTTGATTAATTCAACATTACCTATGATTTAGTCAAGGAAGGGACTATGACATCATAGTTCACAGTCACAGATTTCTCCTACACTCATGACTAAGGGATTATTCAGTGTATATACCAGGGAGCAGGAATCTTGAGGCTGTCTTAGGAGTCTGTCTATCACAGGAGCCACTGAGGTTTTAAGCAGGGACAAAACATGATAAGTTTTGTTTCTCAAAGAGGTAATATATCTCTGCCACCTTACCTATGTCCAGGTACCAATAGCTCCAAAGCAAATTACTAGAAATGTCTCATTTTATCTGTACTGAAAGAATTGGCCACTATCTGACAAACGCCATCTTACTCTTTAAATTTAGCATTGCATTTGGTCTATTTTATAGAAGGATAGAAGACAGGAAATTACAGAATGTGTACATCTTCTGTCTTATTGGAAGGTTCAGCAGATACGCACGATGATAGCTTCTCGGTCCCTCACCAACATAGGAAGTATTTATTCATAGTTGCTTTGGATAAGATCAAGATATGTGTGGTTCTCCTTGACACAAAGAAATCGCTGCTTTGATTTCTCACTAATATTCATATAATTTTAGTCACAGAGGCCCAAGGTCTACATACCAACTCACAGCTTTACCAGTCCACAAGCAGGCTCATAGAGCAGGGGTTGCAACAGTAAACCAAGCAAGAGCCATCATTCCACAATTCCTCTTATCCCAGTATGTTTCTAAGGAAGTGGTATTATGAGAAAACAGACCCAAGGTTATCTTCCTCAGCAGGCCAAGGGAAAGGTTCCAGATCTGATGTTAACCTTTCACTTACAGCTACTAATTAGGAAAAGCCGGGCTTACATCTACAAGACTGAGCAGAGAAAAATCACCAGACACATGAAAAAGACCCAGTAGGAGACAAATCTAAGCTTTTAGGGTAAACACATTTTAGATAAATAGTTACAATGTCAAACACAAGAAAGTTTTAAAACAGGCCTTCCTATTTGTATTCGTAGGGATATTTAATACAGCATATTAATAACATACAGTTTCTCAAAGCAAACTAAAAGTAGAAACTCCTGAAGGATCGCCGGAGCCCAGCAGGTCGAGGCTGCAGTGGCCGGGAGCGGCCACTGCACTCCAGTCTGGGCGACAGAGTGAGACTCCAACTCAAAAAAAAAAAAAGAAAGAAAGAAAGAAAGTAACTTACTCTTTTGCAATTTAAAAATCTTAGTATAAGCGGATGGCTACTATGAAAATGGAATTAATTAAAGACATCTTCAGGATGAGGCACGGTGGCTCACACCTGTAATTGCACTTTGGGAGGCGGAGGAGAGAGGATTGCGTGAGCCCACAGGTTTGAGATCAGCCTGGGAAATTTGGCGAGACCTCATCTCTACAATAAATCAAGAAAAATTAGCCGGGTGTGATGGCACATGCCTGTAGTTTCAGGCACATCGCCTGAGCCCAGCAGGTCGAGGCTGCTGTGGCCATGAGCATGCCACTGCCCTCCAGCCTGGGCGACAGAGTAAGACTCCCAGTCAAAAAAATAAAAAATGTCCCATATGCTGAGGAGAAAAATGTACGTTCTGCAGTTTTAGGGTATAATGTTCTGTGGAAGTCTCCCTGGTCTGTATGTTCTAGGGTCCAGTTTAACTCCAGTGTTGACTTTCCACCTTGATTATCTGTCTGTTGCTGTCAGTGGAGTGCTAAAATCCTCCTTTATTATTGTATTGCTGTCTACCTCTTTTGTTATGTCTAGTAGATTGTGTTTTAAAAAGCTGGGCTCTGTGGTATTAGGTGCATATATATTTAAAATTTTTATAACTTCTTGTTATAGTGATCCCTTTATTACTATATAACGACCCTCTTTTTTGTTATCGTTAATTTAAAGTCTGCTTTATCTGATATAAGAATAACTCATTCCTGCTCATTTTTGATTTTCATTCACGTATAATACTTTTTTCCAACCCTTTCCTCTGAGTCTATGGGAGTTTTGTGAATTAAGTGGTTCTCTTGAAGGCAACAGACATTTGAACCATGTGTATTTTTTCATTCTACAAATCTATATCTTTTAAGTGGGGCACTGAGAACATTTACAAAATTAGTAATGTTATGTGAGGTACGTTGCCTTCATCATGATGATTTCATGGCTGCTCCAATATCTCCATTGCATTTGTGTTTTATAAGTCCTGTGAGTTGTATAATTCCCAGTGTTTCTCTACTAGTACATTTCAATCTTTTGTGTCAATGTTTAGTACTCTTTGAGCATTTCTTGTAGAGTTGGTCTAGTGGTGGCAAATTCTCTCAATGTTTGCTTGTCTGAGAAACTCATTTATGAAACTTAGTTTTGTGGAGTATGAAATCCTTGGCTAGCAGTTATTATACTTGAGGAGATTAAGTATAGGGTCCCAATCTCTTCTGGCTTGTAGAGTTTCTCCTGAGAAGTCTGCTGTTAGTCTGATAGGTTTGTCTTTATAAATTATTTGATACTTTTGCCCCACTGCTCTTAGAATTCTTTCCTTCAGGTTGACTTATATCTATAGACCTTGAAGATAAACTTTTTTTTTTTTTTTTGAGTTGGAGTCTCACTCCAGGCTGGAGTGCAGTAGCACGCTCACGGCCACCCCAGCGGCGACATGCTGGGCTCAGTCAATCCTTCTGCCTCAGCCCTCCAAGTAGCCAGAACCACAGGCCTCAAAATTTTTTTTGTAGAGACGAAATCTCACCATGTTACCCAGGCTGGTCTCCAACCTGCGGGCTCAGGCAATCCTCTTGCCTTGACCTCCCAAAGTACTGGGATTACAGGCTTGAGTCACCGCACCCAGCCGAAAATAGCCTTTTTGCAAAGAATCTTCCAGGAGTTCTTTGGGCTTTGTGTACATGGATATTTAAATCTCTGGGAAGGACAGGGAAGTTATTCTCAATTATCCCTTCAAATAGGTCTTTTCTTCCTCCACCTATGATTCTTAGATTGGACATTTTGCATAATCTCACATTTCTTAGAGATTTTACTTCATTCTCTTTATTCTTTTTTCATAATTGTTGTCCAGTTGGGTCTGACTTGAGAGCCTTGACTTCTACTTTGTCTACTTGATCTAGTCTACTGTTAAAACTTTCCAGTGCATTTTGATACTTCCCTAAATAAGTCTTATATTTCCAGAAGTTCAGCTTGTTTTTGTTTTGTTTTTTAAGTTTCTATCTCTGGATAATTTTTCATTTATGTTCTGAATAGTTTTGTTTTGTTTTTTTCTCTTTATGCTGGTTTTCAGTTTTCTCTTGGATGTCATTGAGCAATTTTATAATCAACCTTTTAAATTGTATCTCTGGAATTTCAAAGATTTCATTTGGATTAGTATTCATTGCTGAAGAGTTAGTGTGGCCTTTTGCGGGGGTTGGAAAGCTCTGTTTTTTCATATTGCTGGATTATTTTTCTGGTTCCTTCTCATTTTGGATAGTGGTTTTTGTTATTAGATTTGTTTTTCATTCAATTTTCCCTCCCTCAGCAATGTGATTTTAATGTGTATAGTTTACACGCATCTAGTTTTGTTGTGCTTACAGTGGTAAAGGCTCTGTGTGACTTCCTTGGTTATAGAGAATCTTTGTGCAATAGCTTTCTCAGATGCTGCTTGTAGTACCTGTGTGTGTGTGTGTGTGTGTGTGTGTGTGTGTGTGCGTGTCCACTGTCTCCTGTAAGGCTAGAATGCCAGAGGACTTATGGAACTGATTTTGTTCTCCAATGTTGTGGTGCACTCTGCAAGTCACACCACTTTTCTATGGATTTGGGGGTGTGCTTTCAGTCTTATCCTTCTCTGAGTGCTGGGCTCCCTCTATTTTGGTTCACTCCATGGGAGAGGCACAAGCCAGCTGCTTCTATTCAGCCATCTTGACAAAATTACTAATCTCATTCATGAAGACTCCACCCTCATGACCTACTTACTTCCCAAAAGTCCTACCTCCTAGTACATCACACTAGGAACAGAATTTTGAGGAGACACATTCTGTTCATAGTATGGTGAATGAAGGTAGGATTTCACAGGGCACAGGATCCACCTGCCTAGCTTTTCCCTCTTCCCAGATCCACCTGACATTATCCTGTTTAATAAGCCAGTTATTGACGGCTGCTAACATTCTCCTGGGTAGTTCTAGTTCTCTGGACCCCCAAAACAAGAAGAGAAAAATTTTCTAAGATACAGTCCTTAGAATAGCTTACACAGTAGCCTACAGTCTCTTGGGTCCCATCCTATACCTTCTGAATCAATATCATGGAGGTAGGGGCAAAGGTGGAAACTGATCTTTAACAAGCCCTGCAGGGGATTTGATGCCTCCTCAAGTGTGAGAGCCACTGGTTTAGTGCCCAAAGTGTCTCTAAATCACAAAGGAAACTCTCAACAGATATTTTATAGATAGATTTGTCTCTTTATAAACTGAGAGCTAAGAACTTAGCAACTGACATTTTTAAAACAGAAGGAAAAAAAGTTCCACTTTTTAAAACACTCGAAATCATTCCTCTTTCCAATTTACGCTCCTTTTCTCTGATTTAACAGTTCCCTTTTCATTTTTCTATGTATTATTTCGAATTATTTATTTTACCTTATTAAACTTTTACAGTGGTTTTGCCTTTAAAATGAGCTGCATCTAGCTTCAGGCATGCCACAAATGACATCAGGATGCTGCCTCTCTTCCATCTGTGACTGTTTTTGTCTTTGCTGCCTTTTTTTCTTAGAGAGGCTCTTTACTTGTGGCGGCAACCTCATGGTTAGCAGAAAGAGAGCTTCTCTTTCTCATCAGTTTTGATAATGGTCCCAGAACTGAGGCTCATTGTCCTGTGTTGGCTCACATTAGACCTTTTATGGAAAAATGATACATTTAGTAATCCCCCAACACACTGTAGGAGCAATGGTGGAGGAAAAGAGGGAAACAATGTTAGCCAACCTGAGTATTCTTCCCTTTTCAGATGGGCTATCTTTGACCAAACCTTGTCCGTTTCTTGCAAAACCTCACGCAAAAGCTGCAAAAAGTAGCTAACCACATGCCAGTATCCTAATTTTTCTACTAAGTTTTCTAAAACTATACTCCCAATAGAAAAGTTTATGACCCAAGATACAACAGAGAGCAGTTTATCAGTTTTTTGCCCCTGCATAACAAATATTGTCAACTACTTAGTCAGAGGAATTTTTCTTGTCCTCTAGCTTATCTTTATTCACCCCCTTCCACATTTTGAGAATCCTTGCAATGGAGCCAGGTGCCTGTAATCCCAGCTACCAGGGAGGCTGAGGTGGGAAGATCGCTTAGGGCCATGAGTTCAGGATCAGCCTGGACAACATAGCAAGACTTTGTCTCTAAAATAAATAACTATAAGTTAAAAAAAAAAAAAAGATTCCATATCCAAGATGGCCACCTAGGCGTAGTCCACCAGCACCTTTCTTTCAGAGCAGACCAAGAAGGACAATGCCATCTGCTGGTGACCCCAAGCATCTTGAACAAGCTGAGATGGAAGACACATCCCACATCCCACAGAGGACACTTGGAACATACAGGGAGCAAGAAGGAGAGAGAGAGGGCAACTAGCTTTGGAGCTGAGGGGCTCATCCTCACCAGGTACCAAGCTTGCATTGGATTTGCAGTCCTGCCTTGTATGGGAGAGGCAGTTAAATATTGCTGACACGATCTGATCAGTTCCCTTCCCCCAGCCACAAAGGTCTTTGGTCCCACACAGGAAGTGACCTGGATAGGGCACAGCATGTGCTACTAGAACCCACATGGAGCTAGGAATCCACCCGAGCTCGGAATACCTACAGCCAGTCAACCCCTGAGAGTGTGTTCCCTGCTGGCTGCATTTGGCAGCCAGTCCCCAGACTGAGAGGGTTTGCCTACCAGCTTCACTAGACCAATACTCACCCATTGGCACTGCTGGGTGATTAGCCCCAAGATTGGGAGAGATCACCTGCTGGCTTCACTCACCCAGAGCCCAACTGCAGTATTTGGTGGCCAGCCCTCAGACCAAGAGAAATACCTTGCTGGTTGCACTCACTCACCTGCACCTGCAAGGGACTTGGTGGCCAGCTCACAGAGCAGGAAAGATCACCCACTGGCTTTGCTCACTCCAAGGGCAGGTCCTACTGCAGCAGGGATTCTGCTGCTTTTAAGTTCTTAGCACAGCCTTTGGTGGGGAGGGGGATGAGTATTTGAGAGGGGCACAGGCAAGCATAGAGTTAACAGAACATACTGATCAACAACAAAATCTAAAGAAGAAGAAAAAGAAGGATAGGAAGAGGAGAAGGAGGAGAAGGAAAAAGAGGAGGAAGAAGGAGGAGGAGGAGGAGTAGGAGTGCTCTTCTTAAGAGCACTATGATAGGGATAAACCTTGACATATCAATAATTAACTTGAACATGAATAGACTGAATGTACCACTAAAAAGGCATAGAATAGCAAACTGGATAAAGAAACATGATCCAACATTCTGCTGCCTCCAGGAAACCCATCTCACTGCCAAAGATACCTACAGGCTCAAAGTAAGGGGCTGAAGAAAGATCTTCCAGGCAAATTGAAAACAGAAAAAAAAAGTAGGAGTGGCTTTTCTTATATCAGACAAAACAGACTTCAAACCAGAAAAAGTTTAAAAGGACACTACATAATGATAAAAGGCTCCATCCACCAGCAAAAAAAATCCATCTTAAATATATATGCACCCAACACAGGAGCACCCAGATTTATAAAACAATTGCTATGTAAATAAACTAAGAGATGACATAGACACAATCCCACACAATCATAGTCAGAGACTTTAATACCCTGCTAACAGCCCTTGACATCACCAAGGCAAAAAGAAGCCAACAAGGAGATCCAAAATCTTAACTTGCACTTGACCAATTGGGCCTAATAGACATCTACAGAGCACTTCACCCAACAACCACAGAATATACATCCTAATCATCAGCACATGGAACATACAACAAGATTGATCACATTCTTGGACACAAGCATGAACAAATTTCAAAAGATTGAAATAATACTAAGCATCTTCTCATACCACAGTGGAATAAAAATACACAAATACATGGAAATTAAACAGCATGCTTCTGAATGACTTTGGGGTCAAGGCAGAAATCAAGACTGAAATAAAAAGATTCCTGGAAACAAATGAAAACAAAGATATAACATATCAAAACCTCTGGGATGCCATGAAAGCTGTGCTGGGAAATTTATAACATTACATGCACATATCAAGAAAATAGAAGGAATCTCAAGTAAACAACTTAACGTCACATCTAAGGGAGCTGGAATGACAAGAACAATTAAATCTTAAATTCAGCAGAGAAAATCCAGATTTCTAAGATAAAGTCACAATTGCAGGAAATAGAAGCCAAAAATATCATAAAAGAATCAACAAGACAGAAAGCTGGTTCTTTGAAAGGATAAATAAGATTGACAGATCCCTGGTCAGATTGACTAGAAAAAAAGAGAGAGAGTCCAAACAAACACAATCAGAAATGAAAAAGTTAATGGCACAACTGACCTTGAAGAAATTCAGAAGATTATCAGAGATTACTATGAACATCTGCATGCAAACAAACTAGTAAATCTAGAGGAAATGGAGGCATTCCTGGCATCACACAACCTCCTAAGGTTGAAATGGGAATAAATAAAAACTCTAACAGACCAGTAACAATCCAAGAATTCGACTTAGTTATAAGAAACCTCCCCACAAAAAAAAACCCTGGAACAGATGGTTTCTCAGCTGAATTATACAAGACATACAAGGAAAAGCTGATACCAATCCTACTGAAAGTATTCCAGGCAATCAAGATGGAAAGAAGTCTCCCTAGCTCATTTATGAAGCTAATATCCTGATATCCAAAATTGGCAAGGACCCAACAAGGAAAGAGAATTACAGGCCATTTTCCCTAATGAACATAGGTGCAAAATTTCTCAACAAGATTCTAGCAAATTGTATCCAGCAACACATTTCAAGGATTATCCATCAAAGATTATCCAATGAAGCCCAGGTGGGTGGGCTTCATTCCCAGGATGTAGGGTTGGTTCAACATTCATAAGTCTATAAATGTAATTCATCACATTAACAGGTGTAAAAGTAAGAACCACATGATTATCGCATTCGATGCAAAAAAAGCATTTGATAATATCCAGCATCCCTTCTTGATAAAAACCATCAAACACCTAAGCATGGAAGAAACAATCCTCAAAACAACAAGAGCCATTTATGACAAACCTGCAGCCAACAGAAGTTGGAAGCATTCTCCCCTAAGAACTGGAACAAGACAAGGATGCCTACTCTCACTCCTCCTATTCAACATAGTACTGGAAGTCCCAGCCAGAGCAATCAGGCAGGAGAAAAAAATCAGGGGTATCCAAATAGGAAAAGAGAAAGTTATGTTATCCCTCTTTGCAGGTAATATGATTCTTTAACTAGAAAACCCTAGAGAATCTATCAAAAATGTCCTCGCACTGATACAAGACTTTGGGAAAGTCTCAGGATACAAAATCAATGTACAAAAGACAGCTGCATTTCTATACACCAACAACAAGCTGGCTGAGACCCAAATAACAACACAATTTCATTCACAATAGCCACCCAAAAAAGAAATACATTGGCATCCACCTAACCAAAGAAGTGAAAGACTTTTGCAATGAGAACCACAAAACATTGCTCAAGCAAATTAAGGATGATACAAACTAATGGAAGAACATACCATGCTCAAGAATTGGAAGAATCAATATTGTCAGGATGTCCATCCTACCCAAGGCAATCTACAGATTCAGTGCAATACCCATCAAATTACCAATACCATTTTTCACAGAGCTGGAAACAATAATGTAGAAATTCATGTGGGAACAAAAGGGCACACATAGTCAAAACAATCCTCAGCAAAAGGAATAAAGTGAGAGGCATCAGACTTCCAGACTTTAAACTTTATTATAAAGATACACTAACCAAGACAGCATGGCATTGGTACAGAAATATACAAGTAGAACAACGGAACAGGACAGATAATTGGGAAATAAAGCCAGGGTGCTTCAACTAACTCATCTTCAACAAAGCTATCAATAACAAGCATTGGGGAAAGGAAACCATAGTTAGAAAAAAGTGCTGGGAAAACTAACCCCACACAGAAGAATGAAACTGAACCCCACCATATACAAAAATTAACTCAAAATCAATCAAGGACTTAAATGCAAAACCTCAAACTATAAGAATCTTAGAAGAAAACTTAGAGGACACCCTCCTGGCCATCAGCATAAGCAATGAAATCATGCCCAAGTCCGCAAAAGCAACAAAAGCTAAGATTGACAGGTAGGGCCTTATCAAGCTGAGTAGAGACAATCCACGGAATGGAGAAAATATTTGCAAGCTATGTATATGACAAAGGCCTAACATCCAGGATCTACAAGGAACTGAAATGAATTGACAGGAAAAAAAAAACCCAAATAACCCCATTCAAAAGTGGGCAAAGGACATGAACAGACACTATTCTTTTTTTTTTAATGTTCTAACATGTATTTTATTTTATACTATTTACTGGGAAAAACTCAATATTTTGTAAAAATGGTTAAATATTTCAAACAATTCAACAGAGTAAAAAAAAATCACACCAGATTTTATTACATAGAGATAACTGTCACTTATATCAGGTGACATTATCTTAGACATTGCTGTATACACAGAATCAATAACAGATGGATAGATGGACAAAAATGGCTTTACTAAAATGAGAGAGCAGACATTTTTCAAAGGAAAACATCAAGCAGCCAGCAAGCACATGAAAAAAAAAAAAGTGCTCAGCCTTGCTAATCATCAGAGAAATGCAAATCAAAACTATAGTGAGATACCACCTAACTCCAGTAAGGATGTCTGTCCTTAATAATTCAAAAAACAAGTGCTGGCCCAGCTGCTTTTATGTTGTTGGTGGGAATGTTAGCTAGTTCAGCCTCTGTGGAAAGCAGTGTGGCAATTCCTAAAAGAATTAAAAATTGATCTTCCATACAATTCAGCAGTCCCTCTCCTGGATGTATACCCAGAAGAATACTAATCACTTTACCAAAAAGGCACCTGCACACACATGTTTATCACACAGCACTTATCACAGTAGCAAAAACATGGAGACAATCCAGAAGCCCACTGAAGGTGGACTGGGTTGGGCACAGTGGCTCGTGCCTATAATCCCAGCACTTTGGAAGGCTGAGGTGAAAGGATTGCCTGAGCCCACGGGTTCGAGACCAGCCGGGGCAACTTGGTGAGCTGTCATCTCTACAATAAATCAAAAAATTAGCTGGACGTGGTGGCACACACCTATAGTCTCAGCTACTTGGAAGGCTGAGGTGGAAGGATCACCTGAGCCCAGCAGGTCGAGGCTGCGGTAGCCATGAGAGTGCCACTGCACTCCAGCCTGGGCAACAGAGCAAGGCTTCGACTCAAAAAAAGAAAAAAGAAAGTGGACTAAATAAAGAAAACATACTACATTCGTAAGATGAACTATTATGTAGCCATAAGGAATGACAAAATCATGAACTTCACAGCAACATGAATTCAGCTGGAGACCATCATACTAAGTGAACTATCACAGAAACAAAGAACTGAATACCTTATATTCTCACTCATAAGTGGGTCCTATGAGCACAAGTGTGGGATCATATGAGCACAAGTGTGGGATCAGCAGATGCTGGACACTGCTGGGGAGGAAGGGAGGAGGGAAGGGTCACATGACAACACACTAGTCCAATATTGGGAGGAAGAAAGTCAGCTAGAAGCCCAAACTTTGCCTGCATGCAACTTTCTTATGTAGCAAATCCTTACTTGTAACCCACAACTCTAAAATGAAAAATTTAAATTTAAAAAAAAGAGATTCCTTGAGACACCAATTTCCAAGTGCCAGCTTCTTTATAGATTAATTTCTTTAGATACCAAAAACAGTCATTGATTCTGGCTTGATAGCTTCTTCAGGGCACTTCCCTCAGGATGCAATAGTTCTAGAACCTCCCATCCTCCAATCAGAACACTCAAGACTCGTATTCCTTCAGTAGACCCTGATTGGTCTAGTTTGGGTGATATGCTAAGTAAGATGGGATAGTTTTATTGGCAGACCCATCAAGACTTCAAGTACAAGAAGAAGGATGGTTTCACAAAGGAAAATCAAGGTGTTTTTTAACTGAGAAGACAGAAAGTACTCTAAAGAGTGATTGTACACACTTGAACCCACCAAAGTGATCTAAAGATTACCCTAAACTCAAGATATTTGAGATACAGCAGATGCAGAAAAAGCCTTTTTGGAGCTTTCCTTATCTGATGAGAGGCAGAACCTTCTGAGAGTGTTGCTGCTATAAATGCCCTTTCTGGAGGAGACTTCAGCCAGGAAGACCAGCCACTCACCAGGGATGATAAATTGCAAAAACATTATCACAAAATGTCATACCTTCCATTTGTCCCCTAAAAGCCCCCTTGTTTTCCCATAGAATTCTCTTCTGCCTCCACCTTTCTTCTATTAATTTGGCTTGTATCCCTCTATCTCTAGCTGTTCAGCAAGCCTCTTCATCTGAATGTTCCCCAAGGATGTGTAAATAAACCTTGTCTTTTCTCCTGCTGACCTATTATTAGTTAATTCACAGCCCACTACCACCACCACTGGAACCTAGATTAATTGAAAGTTTTCCTCCCAACAGGAGTAAGAAAAAAAATAATCAATAGATCCTCATTATACCTTTGATGTTGTGAAACATTTTTATTTGCATTTTTAAGTTACTCAGGGTATGTCTTTGATGTCATTATAGCAAGACTGATTTTGAACTTAACTGCAAAAAGAAGGAATTTAAGGGCATAACTGGAGGGAAATATGGTATCCTGAAAAAGTTTTGTTTATATGAAACAATGCATATAAAACTTTTTACTGCTTTTATTGCAAATTAGCTTCCATTTCTATAATTTTGATTTTAAGCACTTCACACTCACCCCACCACCTTCTCTTCTATTATATTCACTTGCTCAAGTGTGCCTTAATTCTTTGTCTAAATCCACATTCAGTGATACTACCAATGTTTTACCTTCCATCAGCTCCCTCATAGCCTTCTTTTTATCTTTGTCTAACCACATGTTGTGATCATCATTATAATGTTGTGATCATCATTATAATCAACAATTTTGTAATAAGTTACTGTTCGTTCCTCTCCCCCTCTCTCAAAAACCCAACTCTGGATCAAACCCAGTGCGTGGCTTCTTCTAGCTTACACCAAACACATGTATGTGACTAAAGGAAAAATCATAGCTGAGTTAACTGATTTTATTTTAAATCCATAATGAAAACCTCAATTTACCCCCATACTGTACAGTAATTCTACTACATGTCTCAAGAAGGTTTATCATCTAACTATTCTTTCTACCTCCAGTCTTGTCCCATAATCTAGTCTCCGTTAAAGTTATCTTAAAATGTTAGCAGAGCAAGTTGCCCTACTGCTGAAACCCATTGCTAGCTTCCATATGCACTTAGAATAAAATCTATTCTTTTTGACCCATTTGTTGTGGTCTTGCCTCTCTTCAGCTGTGTTCTTTGCCGCTTTCCCTACTATTCAGTGTTCAAGCCACACTGGCCTTTAGTCAAGCCTCTGGTGATGTGACATTATTGACTGTTCAAAACTTACATATTGTTAAGAGTCTTCTAGAAGTGTCTTTTGGGAAATCTTTCTTCCTTGTCTTCCCCTGCTTTATCAGTCTTTGCTTTCTCTGAATTTCCACTTCGTTTAGTGTGTACCTCATATCATAACAAGCTTTGATTCCTACTTATGTTGCATTTTTATTTTTTTCCCCCACACTTGAACCCCTTAGTATATTCTGCTGCTATAGTAACATATCAGAGACTGAGTAACTTATAAAGAATAGAAATTTATTTCATACAGTTTTGGAGGCTAAGAAGTTGAGGATCAAGATGTGAGCAGGTTCAGTGTCTAGCGAGGGACTGGTCTCTGCTTCCACTCTGTGCTGTGTCCTCTGGAGGGGACAAATGCAGTGTCCTCATGTGGAAGAAGGGTCAAAAAAAGACAGGCAGCTCTCTGAAGCATCTTTTATTAAAGACATTAATTCCATTCACAAGGGCAGAGTCCTTATGACTCAATGGCTACCCCAAAGTCCACACCTTTTAATAATATCACATTGGGTATTAAGTTCTAACATATGAAGTTTGGAAGGACACACACATTCAAACCATTGCAGATTCTAACTTTTTAGGGGGAAAGACCTGTGTGTTTTAACTCCTATCTACAGTTCTGGTCACAGAATAGGCACTTAAACATTTAATTTGTTAATTGCTAGAAGGCAGATGGGGGAGACAGCCTTCTCCTGTGTTAGTAGTAAAGACTGCCTAAGTTCAAGTTCAAGTTCAAGTTCTTCCATTTGCTGACTATGGGACCTGGAGCAATTTATTTAGCCTCTCTCAGCATCAGGTTCCTCATCTGCAAAATGACAACAATAATAGTACCTGCCTAATAAAGTTGTAGCAAGAACTGGATAAGATAATATGGATAGAACTTATCATAATGCCTAGTACACAGTATTTTTTTAAAATAACATTTGAGAAATAAATATTTAAATTGGATTCGGTGGCTCACACCTTTAATCCCAGCACTTTGGGATGTAGAGGCAGAGGACTGCCTGAGCCCAGGGATTCGAGGCCAGCCTGGGCAACTTGGTGAGACCTCATCTCTACAATAAATTAAAAAATTAGCCATGGTGCACGCCTGTAATTTCAGCTATGTGGAAGGATGAGGCGGAAGGATCACCTGAGTCCAGCAGGTCAAGGCTGCGGTAGTCATGAGTGGGCAACTGCACTTCAGCCTGAATGACAGAATGGGACTCAGATTCAATAAAATAAAATAAAATAAACATTTAGGTATTTTTAAAATAACATTTAAAAATAAACATTTAGGTGAAACAATATATTTGTTTAATAGGGATTTTAAAATATGTACTGGGGCTGGGCTCGGTGGCTCAGCCTGTAATCCTGCGCCTTTGGGAGGCTGAGGTGAGTGGATTGCCTGAGCCTGCGGGTTTGAGACCCGCCTGGGCAGCGAGACCTCATCTCTATAATAAATAAAAAAAAATCAGCCGGGCGTGGTAGCGCGTGCCTGTAATTCCAGCTACTCGGAAGGCAGAGGCGGAAGGATCGCTCGAGCCCAGCAGGTCGAGGCTGCGGTGGCCGGGAGCAGCCACTGCACTCCAGTCTGGGTGACAGAGTGAGACTCCAACTCAAAAATAAAAATAAAATTAAAATTAAATATGTACTGGGAAACATTCAAATAATGAATGAGATACAAGAGAATTGATATTTGTTGAGTAAACTGTATTTTATAGATTTGCGTAGTTGAAAATTTATATTTTATAGTTGACAAGCCTGAAGCAGAGGAATTAAGAAATTTATTTCAAATCATATAGCCATAGCTCAGAAACTCTGATTGAATAAGATGATAATTATAGCACTCAAAATATGGAAGAGAATCTGGTCTTAGACCAAGAAAGCTAAACCTCCATACCTCATCTTCATGGATATGGATCTTTCTCTCCTGCTATACATGCACACAAAGGAAAGGCTATTTTGAGACTGTTAAAGAAAAAATTATTTGTAAAGTAAGATTGATTTAAAGGTGGACTATCACAATAAGTGTAGGGACAACTGCAATGAGCTCTTGAAGTAGAGGAGAGAGATCAGGCTCAACTCTGAATATAACAAGGCCAGTGGAGATTTAATAGCATGGCTGTCAGTGAAGGAGCAGGGCTGAGTCAGTGGATGCAAAATTACTAAGAGGAAACATTGGCCGGGCTCAGTGACTCAGCCTGTAATCCCAGCACTTTGGGAGGCCAAGGCGAATGGATTGCCTGAGCCCACAGGTTCAAGACCAGCCCAGACAACTTGGCAAGACCTTGTCTGTACACTAAGTAAAAAATTAGCCGGGCATGGTAGCGAGCGCCTATAGTTCCAGCTACTTGGAAGGCTGAGGCGGAAGAATCGCCTGAGCCCAGCAGGTGTCACTGGGGTAGCTGTGATCGTGCCACTGCACTCCAGCCTGGGCAATGGAGTGAGACTCCAACTCAAAAAAACGAAGAAGAAACATCATGAGTAAGGCAGATACTGTTGAGTTGGATAGACCAACCCAACAGAGTTCTTGCTTAAGGCAGGTCAGGGTGATAAGGTATCAAGGATGGAAAATGAGAACAGCTACCAAGGGTAGGAGTGTTTTTGCTAAACTGAACTTGCAGGATTCTTGCTCAAACTGGATTCTACAAGGACAAAGAAGGAAACCCAAGGTCAAAGCCTAGTCAGAAAGAAGACTCAGAAGACCCTAACTAAAGTTTTGACCAAAGGAGAGAGTGACAAAACATTGTGTGAAGGTAGCCATCTGTAAGCCAAGAAAAGAGCCCTCACCAGAAAGTGAATTGGACTTCCAGCTTCCATAAGTGTGGGAAAACAAATTTCTATTGTTTAAGCCACACAGCCTGCAGTATTTTGTTATGACAGTGTGATCAGACTAGTACAATTCTTAATTCTATTATTATTATCTACATGTACACACACACACACACACACACACACACACCCTCTTAGTCCCTTTGCTTCACATGTCCAGTTTCCCAGTCACTTCTCTAACACACTTCTCTTTCATCTCCACTGCTCCATTTTGTCATCACCATCCTCTAAGCATTCAGCCTCCAATCTCTCTCACCTCTATTCTGTCTTCTACACACCTACCAGAATGATTTTGAAAACTCGCAAAACTACTCCGTTTTTAAAGGCTCCCTATCACTTAGAAGAAAAGGTCAGATCCTTAATAAGAAATACCTCCTGGGTAGAGAACCTAGTCCTGTGCACCTTCAATCTCAGCACCTCTTCCTCTCAGCCTATATTCTGGCAGATCTTGCTGATCATACTATGTTCTCTCACACCCCAGCACCCCTGCACATGCTCCACTTTCTGCCTCAAATGCCCTCCCCACATCCCATGTCACTCTTCTTCCAAGCTATAGCCTGGTGGGGGAGTACTGATCAAGTATCCTCTCTCCTCAAAGTTGGACACTCTGTTCTCAAGGCTCCCATTATTCATGGCTGCTTTATAATTGTCTCTTTCTCATCCGCCGCTATTAGACTGTGGGCCTTTGAGGCTGAGGGTTCCCTTTTACTCATCTTTTGGCCCCAGTATATAGCATAGAGTCTGAGAATACGTGTTTCATAGATGTTTGTTAAAAATGAATGCATGTTGGCCTCATTGATGCATGGATGAATTCTTATTTTCCCGGGCCTCTCTCATCAATTGCTAAGAGGTTTCGGTGGTTCAAGAAGATTAGCCACACCTATATTTTGGCTTGCAAATTGTCTGTTCCAGTAGCATATTGTTTGTTGTTCCTCTTAGCAGTTTCCAACAAGAGCCATTTATTTTCTCAGTGTCCCCACCATCCGAGAAGACATCATCAGACAGCCTGCTCCCGGCCCATCTAAACCCTTTTACAGTGGGCACACATCTAGATGTGCCCACACCAGCCCTCCCTTCTTCTCACAGATAGTGAGAAATAATACCCAAAGTAAAAGTGAACATAAAAACCTACAGGTTTATCTTCAACGCTGCTGTAGGGAATAGAAATGATTAAGTTGTTCAATCTCAGCATTTAGAAACTTCCGATGTTTCAATGTTTGATGAATAAAAGTTCCTCTGATTTGGAATGCCTTGTCCAATGTCTGGAGATCAGGGAAGGGAAAGGAAAGGAAACCAATAGAAGAACAAGGTAGGAAGCCCCTGCGCCGCAGACCACTCGAAGCGCGCCGGGAAAACGCAGCTTACTGACTCCCAGCCGAGCCCCCCGCGCGGCTCCTTTTAAACGAGAGTAGGCGGAGTCCTGCCTTTAACTCCGCCCACGGCAAAGGAGCCCTGCGACCCGAGAGAGGCGCGGCGGGGGCGGAGCCAGTCGCGTGCGGCGTGACGCCACCACGTTCCCACCGGCGCACAGCGGGTCACGTGGCTACACGGCGGCGCCGAAGGTGAGTACGCGCAGGGTTTGGGGGAATCCGTGACAGCTTCCCCTGAGACGCCCTCGGAGCGGGTGAAGTCGCCAGGGTTATGTGAGGCAGGGGGGCCAATGTCCCCAACCTTCCCCAGGCCCGTCAGGATTGACTTCTTAATTGACCCCGAAAGCAGCCCCCAAGGCGAGGTCTCGGCCCCTGAGAAGAACGCCGCCGCGACTCCACCAAGGGCTTACGTGCAGCGAGTGGCCTGGCAGTGAGCCCTGGGGACAGGCAACCCGGCGGGATGGAAATAAGCGACACCAGTAAAGGCCAGCGTTTATTCAGCGCTTTCTGTGTTAAGTCCTCAAAGCACTCCTGTGGTTGCTCCCATTTTGCAGAGGGGGAAAGTTACCGCTGTGTAAACGCTGTAGAAGTTGAGTAGTGAGGAGAGCGCGAGCATCTCTCAAATGGTGATTCCAGAAGGCGAACACAAATTGTTACTGAACTTAGGCAGTTCTTGTGGCAAAATTTATTTGGCGTCGTAACCACCAGCGTATTAAACTTGGGAATTTGCTTTTCAGGTGACCTCAAGGGCACATAATGTCGGTAGCTCGTTCATCCGTCCACGCCAAATGGATCGTGGGGAAGGTGATTGGGACAGCAATGCAAAAAACTGCTAAAGTGAGAGTGACCAGGCTTGTTCTGGATCCCTACTTGTTAAAGGTGAGCAGCATTTCTGTATTCAGTTGGCTCTGGTAAATCACCAACGTGTTCTGGGTCCGGAGCAGAAAACATTTCCCTATCAGTAAAGACGCCTGGAGCATCCAGCCGGGCACTTTGCTGGTCTGTGGGTATAGCGTGCTTCATACTGACATTCCAAGAAAATAAGAATTAATTTCCATTCAATTTGACAACTGCTATAGTCATTCTGTAAGCAGAGTGCTGTGGGTGCAGAGAACATGGCATTTCATGCTTTCCTTCCAGTTCGCTATAGGAGGGCATCCTTGATGAAGAGACATTTGTGCTGAATCTCAAATAGGATTTTTTGAGGCTGGTCTCTCTCTGTCACCCAGACTGGAGTGCAGTGCAGGGGCACAATCATGGTTCACTGCAGCCTCATCCTCCTGGGCTCAGGCAATCCTGCCTCCACTTCCTATGTGCTGGGATTACAGACCTTAGTTTGACTACTGACTGTTGTTTACCAGCTGTGCACTTTATTTAACCTCTCTGAACCTGTTTTTCTCATCTGTAAAATGAGAATACCTGCCACAGCAGGGTTATTATAAAGAATAGGGTGATTCTACTTATCATTTGTGGTTTTTTTGCAATACTTTGAACCAGACATAGAGCTAAGTGCTTTATGCCTATTATAATGTTTAATTCTCTTTACGAATTTAGGGCCTTGTTTTATGGTGGAAAAAACCGAACTTGGAGTGGTTAAGTGACTCTTTGGTAGTGGTGAGAGCAGCATGTTTATAGACTGGAAAGAAGGTTCTCTCTGGGAAGAGTTTAAGTAGTTTTAGGGAGAGATGGTTATAATTGATAGAGCAAGGGTAGTGAAGGGAATGGTCTGTAGAACTGCAGGGCAAGGTCAATTCTGGAAAAGTCATTACTGTTTTCCAGAAATTAAGCAGCTAACTTTGGTACTAGAAGTCTCCTTAAATATCTTTTCCCAAGTCCTGACTTGCTTTCAGTGCATTACTTTTTCATATTCTGTAGTGCACTGACAGTTCACAGATGAGAACTACTGATTTGTTCTGTCCTTCTCTCAACAGTATTTTAATAAGCGAAAAACCTACTTTGCTCACGATGCCCTTCAGCAGTGCACAGTTGGAGATATTGTGCTTCTCAAAGCTTTACCTGTTCCACGAACAAAGCATGTGAAACATGAACTGGCTGAGATTGTTTTCAAAGTTGGAAAAGTCATAGATCCAGTGACAGGAAAACCTTGTGCAGGAACCACCTACCTGGAGAGTCCAGTCAGTTTGGAAACCACCCACCTAACCAAAAATATGGAAGCACTCAATATCTCTTCAACACAGTGAAGGAGGACTGGAAGAAGGAGTCAAAAGGAATGATTTACACATTTGCTTTATGGAAAAAGGAATTTTTCTAAGTTTTAACACAAGCTGTGTCCAAGTTTTCTTGTGGTATTTATGAAATAGCTTAAAGTAAAAGCCTTGTATAATTTTTCATAAAGGTGTATGGTCGTGTTTCAAATATTTTTTTAGTGAACATACTTTCACATTACACTAAGTGTGCCAGCAGTCTGCTGCATTATATTGTAAGCTCACTGTTTTAGAAGTTATATATATATATATATATTTTTTTTTTTTTTTTTTTTTTTTT
>NW_007257279.1:246340-246792 GCF_000164805.1 Carlito syrichta | reverse complement strand
TTTTTTTTTTTTAATTCAAAAGAATCTTGAATTTATCTTATGACCTTTAATTTGGGGAAAGAAAGTCTTTTGATATAAACAGTAGGGCCACATTAAAGTGAATATTTTTGCAGGTGTACATTCAAAGTAAATTTTTAATTTTTTGCTCTGATTGCACCAGTTTCCAAGGGCAATAGCATGCTTATGGCCAGACTTTTTCAGATTAAACAGTATTAGTAAAAATGCAGAAAATAAAAATTTTAAATTCGATGTCACTTTTCTTTTATTCTAGGGTAGATTAATAGGCATGAGTTTCTAAAATCTGACACATTAAGTTGTAGGGCTTCTCACATGTGTTTGCGTTGGAGTGGGTTTTGCTGCTATTCATTAAACACTGATAACTCCGGCCGGACTCGGTGGCTCAGCCTGTAATCCCGCGCCTTTGGGAGGCTGAGGTGAGTGGATTGCCTGAG
>NW_007257279.1:243507-246161 GCF_000164805.1 Carlito syrichta | reverse complement strand
TGGGCGACCGAGTGAGACTCCAACTCAAAAAAAAAAAAAACCTGATAACTCCAATTTTGACTTGAGGAAACACTCAGCAATATCTCTCAGTTTTCTGGCTCCTGGAAAGAGATTTGTGGCATTTCAGTCTCACCTAATGTATAAGCACGCGATCTCAACAGTGACCACAGGCATTGCCACCTTCTCAGGGTTCACAGTCTGGGGAAGTATGTGTAGGTGCCTCCACGGCAAACAGGGCCACACGGGTAGAGGAGAGATTAGAGTAACTTCCCAGAAGAGATGAGATAGTGCTGTAAGTGCATGTTGAAGGAAGAGTCCCCAGGCTTGCAGTTGAGATGTGGAAAGGGCATTACAGGAAGAGGCAAGGGAGCATAAAGTCCACAGAGTGTTAAAAGCATAACCAGGAGTTTTGGAAGCAGATGAGAATGGCTGGTACATTTTGAAGATTGGTGGGACTCAGAAATCGGTGGGAGTGAACTCTGTAAACAATGGTGGATTAAAGTTTTAAAGAAAGTGATATAACTAGGTTTACATTCCAATAAAAGCAATAGCATCAGTGTAGAGAATGAACTAGAAAGGGAAAGATTAGAATGGAAACAGCAGTTCAAAGATTGGTCCTAAAACCTAACCTGAGTTGTGCAAGGATGATGAGAGATTGGGGAATTAATGTTCCAAAGTAAAACTCAGCTTGGTGCCAGGATAGGTGAGTAGAAGGGAAGCATCTAGAGCATTTAGGTATCTGTCAGGAGTGGCTATGTGCTACTGGTTAGGCTACAAAACTTCACGCAGCTTCTCAGAGGCATCTCCAAGAGGTGCTCCCAGTAAATGAAGATACGAGTGCTGAGACAGTCCATCCATGTCTAAAATACAGCAAGTCCCCCACATAGGAACTTTTAAGTTGTGAACTGTCAAAGATACAAACTGCATTCACATGTCCAATCACGTTAAGTTCACATTGCCATATGTGTGCATCTTCCACAAGTGGCTGTGCTTTGGTGTACTTTGCAGTACTCTCTAGAGTACAGTATATTTCAAGCCCAGGATGTCTGGAAGCAAACATAACAGCAGCAGTGTAGCTGGTCCTATGTAACCAATTGTGTTAGTTGGGTACCTAGGCTAACGTTGTTGGGCTTATGAATGCGCTTTCTGAAGGGAACTTGTTTGTATGTAGGGAACTTACTGTATTTGAAAGATTTACATAGGCCAGGTACAGTGACTCACGTCTGTAATCCCAACACTTTAGGAGGATTGCTTAAGCCCAAGAGTTTGAGACCAGCCCAGGTAACACAGTGAGAGCACATCTCTACAAAAATAAAAAAAAATTAGCCAGTGAGGTGGCACATGCTAGTAGTCTCAGCTACCAGGAAGGCTGAAGTGGAAGCATCATCTGAGCCCAGGAGGCTGAGGCTGCAGTGAGCCATGATCATGGCATTGCACTCTAGCCTGGACAACAGAGACTAAGGATAGGAAAGTAAAAAAGATTTGCATATACCCTGTAATGGTATTATTTTTATTTAAATATGAATTGTTTTCCTGTAAGACTTGGTATAAAATGATGCTCCAGGACGACTCTCTCGTTGAGGTCAGGAGGTCCCTCACCCACAAAGCCTCTGGCTTCCTATCCTTGTGTCCCTTAGTCTCCCACTGGCCTCCAAGGGACCAAGTGCTTCTTTCTAGGCTGGGGCAAACCTTTGTTGCCTCTCCTCCACCCTCCACAGGACCCATCTCTGTCCTCCATGGTGACTCCCTGCCAGATTCACATGTTCAGATTCTGCCCCAGTCAGAAAAGTCCTGAACCCCTTGAGCCCTGAAGCTCCTTTGACCCCCAAGATTACCAGCTTCAGACAACTCAACCTGCAAACCCCAGTTCTTACCCTACTCCCCTTACGCAGACTTCCAAGCAGCCAGGTGCTCTAGGACAGTCCCACACTTGCGTCCTTGCAATGATCCCCCTGGCAGCTGGAGCCTGTACTCCTCCCTGGCTGGCCCTGTCCTCTCCTTTCGGCCCACTTTGTCTTGGTTACAGATTTCATGACTACATCTGTGGCTCTTTTATCTTCCCGGAGAATACGCGTCTTCCTATACAGTGCCACCTGGGCCCACGCCTTTGCTTTAAATTGTTTCCTCGGCCAGGAGTGTGTGTCCTCCCTCCTTCCCTTGGGACTGAACTGTCCCGCCAGCATCTCGGGGAACTTTTTCCTGGCCCCTCCTCCAACTCGTGGCCACCCCGGTTACCTGCTCTCCTTCTCTGCTGCCTTCGCCTCTTGCGACCCTCTGCATCTCACGCTTGACGTGCCACATCCTGTCCCGGCTAGATGGGGGCGGCTTGCGGGCACGAACGGGGGACTCCCCGTGGCCAGCGCCCACCGGTGCCGAGACGCCCGGGAACGGTGTCGGTCCCAGACCACAAGACAGCGTGGGTGTGCTTCCACTCGTGATGCTTTTATTAGGCCGTGACGTTTCTCGAAGCGGCAACGCCGTCCCGAGGAGCAGAATTCAAATCGTACCCAGGAGGGTCGCCCACCGCCCAGCCCCGAGGCCCTGGATGGCCGGGCCGCAGGGGTCCTCTTCTCTCGCGGCGCCTTCCCCGGACACTCGGCCCCGCCCGAGTCCCTTCTGCGCACCCGTTCCCGCCCGAGTCCCGGCGCGGGAGG
>NW_007257279.1:231812-242800 GCF_000164805.1 Carlito syrichta | reverse complement strand
TGCTCGCCTGCCCAGAGCCGCGGTGTCGGCGCCTGCGAGGCGGGAGTAATAGTACTTGCCTCCGAGGCTGTTGTGAGGAGGAAATAAAATAACGCGTCGTCCCCAGGGAGCCCGCCCTCGGCGCGGGGTGATGAAAGTACTTGGGGAGGTCAGAGCACTCAAGTGTTTGACCTGTTAAAGCAGGTAGTGGCTCAAAAAGTACTTACAGTCATCAGCCCTAAGTATTTAGGCGTCGGGTTTATGCTTAAACTTTTGTTTTCTGATCTCAGTGGATTAGATGTTTGGCTGTCTGCATCCATCACCTTGGCACTTCCGTGTGCATTTTCCACATTCAAAATCAAAGCCCATCCCAGTTTCCCCTTAGGTTTGCTTTCTCACTTTCATTACTTTGGGTGATTTAAGTTTCCGAAAGAACAAGGAAACTACCTGTTAAACTCTAACTTTGGGCCAGGGAACTTTACATAGCATGGCTTATTTAATTAAATCATCCTAGTAGCTAATTTTAAGAAGTAGTGGCATCTGCGTTTTAGAGATGAGTTGGAACCTCAAAGAGGGCGGGCGATGCATAACTAGAAAAGGCGTTTGAACCTGAGTTTGTCAGGATTCAGACCAAGTCCTTCCTAAAACTGATGCTCGACTTGTGTGTCCAAGTTATTTCAATGTGATGTTTATGCTTCCAATTCAATCAACAAATCGACTTCCTATTATTTCTGTTGTTATTGAGCCTCTACTATGGTGTGTCTTGTTTTTTTCAGACAGGTAATATGGGCCCATGAAGTTTGTATGTTTTCATTACAAAATAGGCAGCTGAAACGGAAGGTCACAAAGCTAGTAAACTTGAGAGTTGGTCCTGGGTCTGCTCTGTACCCCCACTTCCCACTGGGACCAAAGGTTCTTGACCTTGGAGTCAGTAGCTCTATCTGACCTAACTGGTTCTTTGATTACTCTCTCAGGTCCCTCTGTACCTTTTGACTGCTCCTTCCTGGCCTCTAATCTATGTTAACTTGTAGGGATTTTTTGAGACTCAACTAACCCAGTTAATTCACTGTTTCTCTCAAATACTGAGTGTGTACAATGTACTTGAAGCAGTTGCCATGGCCACTATCCTCAAAATGCCACGACAGAGGTAAAAACCCACATGGAAGAGTCGAGTCCAATCTTTCCTCCACTGCAAGACTCCATTGCAGTTGACCTTGTGTCTGCTGCCATGGCCCCCTTTGAATAAAGTCTGCCTTAAGAAAAGAAAAAAACCCACATAGACTTACAGATTGAGGTGGGTGCTGTGAGAGAGAAGCAAGCAACCTGCCACATGAGTTCATGTGAGGCATCTCTGAGAAGGTGACATTAAGCTGAAACCTGAAGGATCTATGTGAGAAAGCCTTGAGTGGGAAGGAGTTGGGTATACTGGGAAGCCCTTGGAGGCTGGAATATGGGAGCGAAGGGGAGACTGACTAGAGGAGAGGTGGCAAGGAACAAGGGCCAGATAATTCCAGGCCTTGCAGGCTGTCTTAGAGAGCTTAGATTTTATCGAGAGCTATGGAAGACACATACTGGTATAAACTCTTATGTGACATAAAGTCAGTTGTGACATGACTTGATCTACCCTTTAAAAAGATGAGTCTGAATTTGGAGAGGGGACAGAATCAAGGGTCACGGCCAACTGAGTAAATGCTCCTGCCATTTGCTGAGTTGTTTGTTCCGTAAACATGAGTGCCCACCATGTGCTAGGCATTGTTGGCTGTTGGAAAACATCAGCGAATAAGGATCTCGAGGCAATCTGGGGCGTGCTGATAACTTGGGGGTGGAGAGGCAGGAAGGAGGAATTCAGAGCAGTTTAGGACCTGGCAGAGTTCAAGAAGGCTGTATGCTATTCAGATGGAAAAACCAAATAGGCAATTGGCTGTATGACGCCTTGAAGGAGATGTCTGGGCTACAGGTGACATTTGGGAGTTGTCAGCATATAGAAATGATAAATGTTGATAGATACATGGGTTTCATTATACTGTTTGATTTATTTATTTATTTATTTTGAGTTGGAGTCTCACTCTGTCGCCCAGACTGGAGTGCCGTGGCCGCTCCCGGCCACCGCAGCCTCGACCTGCTGGGCTCCAGCGATCCTTCCGCCTCAGCCTTCCAAGTAGCCGGAATTACAGGCACGTACTACCACGCCCGGCTGATGTTTTGATTTATTGTAGAGATGAGGTCTCACTGCCCAGGCGGGTCTCGAACCCGCAGGCTAAGACATTCCACTCACCTCAGCCTCCCAAAGGCGCGGGGTTACAGGCTGAGCCACCGAGCCCGGCTGATTTATATTTTTTATAGTAAAACATTTTTAAAACAAAGGAATGGATAAGATTGTTTAAGGAGGGAATGTGGATAGAGAAGGGACTGAGAAATAAGCCCTGGCGTATGCCAACATTTACAGGCTAGATATAGGAGGGGGAGCTGCCAAGGTCATTGTTATATGATACTGACCGAGGAAGGTATTTCAAGGAGGAAGTGGTCAGCTGTGTCAGCTGCTGCCAGAAGGTTGAGTAAAATGACAGAAGAAAACAGGATTTGCCAGCGGGTGTTGTGAGTGACCTTGCAGGATCAGTTTCAGAAAGGAAGAAGGAAGTCTTCTTGGGAGACTCATCCCTGTCTGTATCTGTGCGTTTGCCAGCACATTTTGCCTAGCTCTGCTCAGCACCAAGCCCAGAATTCCCAGCTGCTTACTGGACGTTGTACTAGTGTCCCACATGGGATCAAAATGTCTGTAGGGTTTAATTTACCTTCTTCCTGCAAAGCCTCTTCCTCCTGGATTCTCTCTCCTGGATAATGGAACGCCTTCCACTTAGAGACCCAGGCCAGAAACAGAAGGTCTCTCCTGAGCCTATTCCCCCTTTTTCCCTCTTCTGCCTCTAGCATGTTGTGACTCCACCTTCTCCGTCCCGACTGCCCTGGCTCAACCCTCAGCAACGTTCATCTGGATTCCTACAAAGAGTGTGGACTTAATTAAACCTGTTAGTGAGGGGAACTGCTGAAGAGTTCTAAGAGGACGTTTTCCTATTAGAAAGATCTCTATGACGGGAACTTTGACTGGATCGTAATTCCTTCTCCCTACCTCTCCCAATGCCCCTGCCAAGAAAAGCTATAAAAGACATTTTGGAGCCAGGCATGGTGGCTCATGCCTATAATCCCAGTGTTTTGGGAGGCCAAGGCAGAAGAATTGTTTAAGGCCAGGAATTTGAGACCAGCCTGGGCAACATAGTAAGACTGTCTCTACCATAGAAAAAAAAGAAAGGAAAGACAATTAGCTGGCCATGGTGGCACGTGCCTGTAATAGCAGCTATTCAGGAGACTGAGGCAGGAAGACCACTTGAGCCCAGGAGTTCGAGGTTACAGTAAGCTAAGGTCATGCCACTACGTTCCAGCCTGGGCGACAGAGCAAGACCCTGTCCCTTAAAAAAAAAAAAGATATTTTTGGGAAACTAGGGCTATTTTAATAGGGAGTGAATATTAGATATGATGGAATTATTTATCTTGGGTATAATCATAGTATTGTGGTTTTGTCTTTGTTCTAAGGAGATGCCTGCTGAAGTATTTAAGGCTGAAGTATCACATCAATATTCTTTTCAAATGGTTCAGTGAAATCTAAAAGTACATATAGAAAGATTAAAAATGGTAAAAATGTTAATTTTTAAAATCTGTATGCAGGGCATAAAAGTCTTCAACTTCTCTGTATTTGAAGTTTTAAAAAATGAAAAGTGTGGGAACAGATCTGTATAGCAAGAGTGTGAAAGGCAGTTTTATTGGGGTTGGCAGGGAGTTTGGTGGTAGGGAGGGGCGTCAGGTAGCTACTGCTTTAATGTCAGGTTCCTTCAGCCTCCTCTCTCCCCCTGGCCTGTGCTTCCTCAAGCTGCAGAATTTGTACGCTCCTGACTTTGGCAGTTACTCGTTCTGACGAGAATGTCCTGCCTCCCACAATATCCACCTGACAGACTGCTGCTCATCTCTCAAGTCTTCACCCAAGTACTTCTCTGGAGAGCTGGTCTCCATGCTGCCTTAACCTCTACTCTCTCTCCCCCCGCTCCTGCCTTGTGTGTACACTGAAGAACCTACTTCACTGTGGGCTGTGATCATGTTTGTCTATCTGCTCCCACCAGCAAACAGCTCTGTGAAGTCAGAAAGGGCCAGGTCTATCTTTGTATCCTTAGCCCAACTAGTGCCTGCTGTGTACAGTGCAGTTAATAAATATTTGATGACCAGATGAACGAAGCTCACTACACTACTGCTGCGTCATCCTGTGGTCTCAGTGTTGAATAATTCCCTTCAGTTTGCTCTCACTAAACCATGGCACCATCTTCCACGTCATGGATCAGGATCAGGACACATCTTCTCCATTTTATCCCCAGAGCATCTGGGAGCTCAGCAACCATGCTCCCTGCCCCTTACCGTTGCAGTCATCTACCAAACTGCTGCTAGGCTGCTTTTTTACAACTATAACTTATTTGAAAAGTTGCTAGCATTACACCGTGTACAGGGTAAGATCCCATCGATAGGCCTGCTGCATGCGAGGCTAGCCGCCTTGCCCCCTCTGGCCTCCCATTATGTCTCTCACTGTCCTTTCACACGGTGTTCTGCCTTGCTTAGCAATTTGCTGCCGGGAGCGGGAGCAGTGGCTCACACCTGTAATCCCAGTACTTTGGGATGCTGAGGCGAGAGGATTGCCTGAACCCAAGGGTTCAAGACCAGCCTCAGCAACTTGGCAAGACCTCATCTCTACAATAAATCAAAAAATTAGTCAGGTGAGGTGGTACATGCCTGTAGTTACAGCTACTTGGAAGGCTGAGGCGGAAGGATCACCTGAGCCCAGCAGGTCAAGGCTGCAGTAACCATGAGCATGCCACAGCACTCCAACCTGGACAACAGAGTGAGATTCCAACTCAAACAAAAAATAATTTGCTGCTCCAGAAATATGCCATTCAGTTTCACGACTCCATGACCCTGTGCATGTTGTTCCCTCTGACTGGAATTATCACCTGCCTTTGTCACTATCTTGCGTGCCTTCCAAAACAGAACTAGAATGTCTCTACTAGAGTCCCTCTTGCTCCTTCCAAGCCAAGTTGATGGTTGATTCCCTTGCGCTCCTGCAGTGTGTGTATAAGTTTACAGTATCTGATCACTCTAGCTGGTTACTGATAGGTTTTTCCCATGAGACTGGAAAGGTTCAGTGTCTGGTTCATCTTTATATCCACAGAGCCTGGCAAAAAATGCTTATTCTATTTAAAGTCTAGTGTTTTGTATAATGTGCCCTTCCCTAACCTCTGTAAAGTGCAGCCCAACATATATGTGATGTTATAAAGACTCCTGATCTTGGTGAAGGTCACTGTCAGTTGAGAAATCCGTCCCAGACCAGATCTTATCACTTTAGCAGCTGTTGGCATAGCTGCAACTTGAAGGACTAGTGGACTGGACATAGTAGGCAACTCTGGCCACTTGACACTCAAAAGTTTGACAGTCATTTGGGGGTAATGCTAAGCCAGAATGTTTTTCATTTGTCAAGACAATTGCTACCCAAGTTCACAAGCAAACATCACTCAGGCTCCTCTGAGTATGTTGTGTTGATTATTTCTTAATCTCATCCCCTGTTCTACATATTTAGTTTACAAAGCAATTCCATATCCCTTACTTCATCTTATCCACCCTAAGTTGAATCCCTTTGGTATTAGTTTTTGTTTGTTTTAGAGTCAGGGTCTCACTCTGTCTCACCCCAGGCTAGAGTGGTGGCACAATCATAGCTCACTGCAGCCTCAAACTCTTGGACTTAAGCAGTCCTCCTCCCACCTTAACCTTTTGAATAGCTGAGACTATAGACATGCACCATCATGCCTGGGTAATTTTTAAAATTTTTCATAGAGGTGGGGTCTCCCTATATTGCTCACGCTGACTTTGGTATTACTGAAATATTGGAGTGAGTGCTCAATCGGGGAGGATTTTCTTTGGGAAGCATCTCTTATTAGTGAAAATATTTTGAGGCAGACCTTTCGGGTCCCCTCCCACTTTGGAAGCTTTTCTGTCCTCTCAATAAATCTTGCTTTAAAAAAAAAAAAAATATATATATATATATATACGTGTATATATATGTATATATACGTGTATATATATATATTTATCTTTGGTGTTAGATATAGATTTACATTTTTATTTTGCCACTTCTTAACTCAGGTCTCTTAGCCTCTCTGAGCCAATCTTTAAAATACCTACCTTGCTAGGTTGTTTGAGGATTAAATGAGATGATATCAACAAACAACCTGATTCAGTACCTAGCAGGAAGTACTCGTTAATTTTTAATCCCCTTGAGTTCTAAAGAGGAGGAGAAAAATTGCTTTGGGATATTTTTCTCCCACCAGATTTGACCTCCTGATAATTCCTTTTGCTCTTTGATAAAATATTAAATGCCATAGAAATGAAATATATATAGATGTATACACATGTTTGTCTATGTATTTCTGGAAGGATATATTAAAAACTATTAGTGACTGCCTTGGTGAAGCATCTATTATTTCTTATTTTAAATGCAACTCCCTAGTCAATATTTTAGATACTTCTATTATATCCCTTTTTTAATTTTTCATAATTATTATTTCTCAGCTCTTACAGTTTAACAAGAAAAAATTTTTTAACATAATTTCTGTTTAATAAGCTTAAAACCTAAAGTAAAGAAAACACAGGAAGTATACAAAGTCCTAAAAACAAATCTTTTTTTTAACTTTTAAAATTTTATTATTTTTAAATTGTGGGGTACATTTCAGGGTTAGGTATTCAGATATTCACTGTGCAGGTACCCTTGTTGATGAGGTGTGCCCCCTCTTCCCCAGGCAGATTTCTACTACTGTCAATCCCAACTCCCTGCCCCCCTCCCCTCCACAGTTTCCTGCTACTGTCAAACCTTTTCTTATAGTATTGCAGTAGTTGTTCAAGGTCCACTTATGAGTGAGAACATGTGATACTCAGTTCTTTGTTTCTGGGAAAGATCACTCAGTATTATAGACTCTAGTTCCATCCAGGTTGCTGCGAAGTTCATGATTTTGTTTTTCTTTATGGCTGCATAATATTCCATGCATTTTTTTTTATCCAGTCCTCTTTTAATGGGCAGTACGGTTGGTTCCATGTCCCTGCTATTGTGTACAATGCTGTGATAAACATACCTATGCAGGTATCTTTTTTATAGAGTGATTAAGTTCTTCTGGGGATATACCTAGTAGGGAGATTGTGGGGTCATATGGAAGGTCAATTTTTAGAACTTTTAGGAATCACCACACTGTTTTCCAGAGGCTGTACTAGTTTGCACTCCCACTAACAGTGTAGAAGTGTTCCCTTTTCTCCACATCCTCTCCAGCATCTGTTATTTTTTGAGTTATTGGTGATGGTCATTCTGACTGGAGTTAGGTGGTATCTCAGTTTAGTGTTAATTTGCATCTCCTTGATGACTAGCGAGGCTGGACATTTTTCATGTATCTGTTGGCTGCTCATATGTCTTCTTTTGAGAACTGTCTATTCATATCTTTTGCCCAATTTGTAATGGGGCTGTTTTTTGTTTTTTGTTTTTTCTTTTCAGCACGTTTGAGTTCCTTGTAGATCCTAGATGTTAGGCATTTTTCAGACATGGAGTTGGCAAATATTATTTCCCAGTCTGTGGGCTGTCTCCCTGCTCTCTTGATGGTTTATTTGACTCTGCAGAAGCTTGTCAGTTTGAGGAGGTCCCACTTGTCTATCTTATCTCTTATAGCATGGGAACTTGGGGTTTCGATCAGGAATTGGTTACCAGTTCCAATTTCCATAAGAATGTCTCCTGCATTTTCTAAGGTTCTTACAGTTTGAGGTTTTACGTTTAGGTCTCTGATCCATTTAGAGTTGATTTTTGTGTATGGGGATAGGTAGGGGTCCTGTTTCAATCTTCTGCATGTGACCAGTCAGTTTTTCCTGCATCATTTACTGAATAGGTTCTTCTCTCCCTAGTGGTTGGTGGTTGAGGCTTTGTCGAAGATGAGTTGGTTGAGAAATTGAGTTTTTTCTTCTGGAATCTCAGTTCTATTCCATTGCTCTATATGCCTGTTCTTGTACCAATACCAAGCTGTTTTGATTATTGTAGCTTTATAATAAAGTTTAAAGTCTGGGACTATGATACCTCTTGCTTTGTTTTTTTTTTTGCGAGGGTTGTTTTGGCTATTCTTGGTCAAAAACAAATCTTAATACTTTCTACATTGTATATCACTAATTTTATATGCTTACCATTTGCTTCAAATATTCCTAAATATGGCTTATTTAAAACACTTTAGAAAATTTTTTTTAAATGTGTTTTTATTTTCATTGAAGTAAATTTTATCATGATTCATTTGGGGAATTACCTTCAGAGTGAGTTTATTTTCTGTAATCAAAGAATGGGTTGAAAACATATGATGTTGGTTTTTGCTAAAGAACTAGTAGTTTTTATGGATAATTTTTTATTTTAGAAAAGCCATATATCAGGTGTTGTCCTAAGTTCTTTAAGTGTATTATCTAGGAGTATGTTCATTTTTGTACTTAAAAATGTATAAAATAAAAAACAATATAGATATTATATGAGAAAGCTGTTGTCTCTTTTCCATTAACACTTTCTTAATTTTTAGGAAATTTAACATATAGTAAAAGCAAAGTGGAAGACTCTCCAACTTCTATTTGCAAATGCCATTTAGGACTATGTGTTTTTGTCCTGTGCACTTACAAGAAATATAGTATGTACTGATATTAACTTGTTATTTTGCTTGTTTAATAAGAGTTGCTGCTTTTTAAATCTCTGAAGGATTTGAAAGAATGTCTTCATGGTTCTTTATCATTATAGAAAACATTTTATTGTTAATTTTGTATTTGTATATGCTTGTAAGTACATATCATTCAAAAATCTTTTTATCTGATTTCTAGCTATTTGAGACAATATAGTATGAATTGGTTTTTAAATTAAAAGAGTGTCTTATAAGAATAAAATTGTTCTGTAATCGTTGATCAACAAAATTAATTTTTAAGCAAAAAAAAAAAAGGTGCCAGAAACATGATTTTTTTTTCTTTTTTTTGAGTTAGAGTGTCATTTTGTTGCCCATACTGGAGTGCAGTGGCACGATCATGGCTCACCACAGCCTCAACCTCCTGGGCTCAGGTGATCCTTTTGCCTCAGCTTCCTGAGCAGCTGGGACTACAGGCATGCACTGCTATGCTCAGTTAATTTTTTGATGTTTTGTTAGAGACAAGGTCTCACTTTGTTGCCCAGCCTGGTCTCAAACTCCTGGGCTCAAACAGTCCTCCCATCTTAGCCTCCCAAAGTGCTGGGATTACAGGTATGAGCCACCATGTCTGGTCCTACCTCAGTCTTTTTAATGATTGCATGTTTTCTGATTTGGGGTATTTTCTAATTTATTTGACCAATCTATTCAAATTTCCTGTACCAAGAGAAGACTAGAAACAAGACATTAATGAATGTTTTTGTACATTCAACTTTCTGCACTTGTCTATATGTAGGACATAACTGCAAGTGTAATTATTGGACTAAAAGTCATATACAGCTTCAATTTTGATATGGATAATGTCCACTGCCCTCTAGGGAGGTCATACAAATGTGTATGCAGCTAATGGGACTAGCTGGCTTATGGGAGTGAAGCACGCATTTAAAAATTCATGACTAAAGTATGTTTGTTACTGTAATCAAATATATCCTCACTTTCTGACAGCATGTATGGGAGAAATTCAGTTATAATATGAAAATTTGCAAGTTATGTGTTTACAAAGTTTGTATTCTGAGGTTTTTGTAACAGTTAAAAATCTTGATTTTAGGCCAGATACAGTGACTCACGCCTATATTCCTAGCAATTTGGGAGGCTGAGGTGAAAGGTTTGCTTGAGCCCAGGAGTTCAAGAGTAGCCTAGGCAACATAACGAGAGCTTGTCTCTACAAAAATAAAAATAAAAATAAATTAGCCAGGAATGGTGACATGTCCTTGCAGTCCCGGCTCTGCGGGAAGCTGAGATGAATCACTTGAGCCCAGGAGGTCGGGACTTGCAGTGAGCTGTGATCATCCCATTGTATTTTAGCCTTGGTGACAAAGTGAGCCCCCAACTCAAAAAAAAAAAAAAAAATACACACACACACACACACACACACACACACACACATATATATAAGTTAATTTATTTTAGGGGTAAAATAATTTTTTAAAGAAAGACTTCATTGCATACTTTCTTATATTTTTTATTGTGGTAAAAAATATATATATACATACACATAAAATTTGCTATTTTAACCAACTTAAGTATATAATTCAGTGGCATTAATTATATTTACAATGTTGTACAGTCATCACCACTATTTCCAAATCAATTTTTTTTTAATTGTGGTATAATAGTTGGGTGCAGTGGCTCCCGTTTGTAATCCCAGCACTTAGAGAGACCGAGGCAGGAGGATCTCTTGAGCCCAGGGGTTCGAGACCAGCCTAGGCAACATAGTGAGACCTTGTATCAACAAAAAGCTAAAAAATTAGCCAAGCATAGTGGTGCAGGCCTTATAGTCCCAGCTACTTGGAAGGCTGAGGCAGGAGGATTGCCTGAGCTCAGGCGGTCCAGGCTGTGGTGAGCCATGATCCATGACACTACACTCTAGCCTGGTCAACAGAATGAGACCTCAGCTCAAAAAAAAAATTGTGATAAAATACACATAACAGCCGGGCTCGGTGGCTCAGCCTGTAATCCCGCGTCTTTGGAAGGCTGAGGTGAGTGGATTGCTTGAGCCCGCGGGTTCAAAACCCACCTGGGCAACTTGGCGAGACCTCATCTCTACAATAAATCAAAAAATCAGCCAGGCGTGGTAGCGCGTGCCTGTAGTTCCGGCTACTTGGAAGGCTGAGGCGGAAGGATTGCCGGGCCCAGCAGGTCGAGGCTGCAGTGGCCGGGAGCGGCCACTACACTCCAGTCTGGGCGACA
>NW_007257279.1:201115-231630 GCF_000164805.1 Carlito syrichta | reverse complement strand
GCCTGTAGTTCCAGCTACTTGGAAGGCTGAGGCAGAATGATTGCTGGAGCCCAGCAGGTCAACACTGGGGTGGCCGTGAGTGTGCCACTGCATTCCAGCCTGGATGACAGAGTGAGACTCCAACTCAAAAAATATATATATGAAATATAAATATAGAAATATTTAAATTTTTATAAATAAATATATATAACATAAAATTTACCATTTTAGCTAGTTTTAAGTGCAGTTCAGTGATATTAAGTATATTCACATTGTTGATAATCAACACTGCCATCCATCTTCAGAATTTTTTTATTTACCCATTAAACAATAACTCCAATTCCCCCGTCTGCTCTCTTCTCCCTCTTCCACTTCCCCCACAACCACCATCTACTTTCTGTCTCTGTAAGTTTGACTACTCTAAGTATCCATATATATTTATTCTATGTAAAAAATTACTTTAGAGGAGGGAAAGACAACATAAATGTTGAAGATAAACAGAGGAGTGTCATTTGTTACTTTTACATTTTTCTCTGTTCTGATGTTTAGAATACATGCTGTCATAATGGAAAGCAGACTTCTTGTAGTATCCCAGGTTCCGGAACAGAGCCTAGAATAGGTACTCAATGCAAATTTGCCAAATGAATTGATGAATTTATGAAAACAGTATACTATATGACACTATCTTTGTTATTTCATAGGAGATTGACATCTTCTGGTAATAGACCTCGAGAAGACAGCTGGTTAAAATCCTTATTTGTCCGGAAAGTTGATCCAAGAAAAGATGCTCACTCTAATCTCCTAGCCAAAAAGGAAACAAGCAGTCTGTACAAATTACAGTGTGAGTGATAGGTTTGCTATCTTCGTAGTTGACTTTTGTTTCTCTGTTCATAAGTTTATCATTGAATTTTCTTTTGTTTCAGTTCACAATGTTAAACCGGAATGCCTAGAAGCATACAACAAAATTTGGTGTGTATACCAAACTATACTTTACTTGGGGAAAAAGAATGATTTTATTATTAGTTCAACTAACACTTGATAGCAGAGAGTGAGATCTTTCATTCCTCTCCCTTCAAGCTGAGTATTCAGAGGCTCTTAAACTGAGCTCTTTGTGGTATTGCCTGAGGCATTTTGATTTCAAGAATGCACACAGCTAAATCATCACATAATCTGTCAGACTTTAGGATGTTACCAGACTCTTATAGTTGAAAGGAACCTTGCAAGGTCATCTAGTCCATCTACTCATCCAGTGCTTAAATCCTTTCTATAGACCTTCCTGAGTGCCTGTGCTGAAATAAGTTCCATCTCTGGATAGCTTTGAGTATTAGGAATTAGAGCTCATGTCTGTGTCCTTCATTGTTTCTCCTAAATAAAACTGCCCCGTGAAAGTCCTGTATGTATTTGAATACAGCTGCCATTTCTTCATAAGTCGTCTATTCTCCAGGATCCAAATCCCTTCAGCTGATTCTCATATGATGTGAGATCCACACACTCTTATAGAATTTGTAAACTTTTAAGACTAAAGGGAGAATTAAGCTCAGCAGTTCTTAATTAACAGAGATAGTATTTAATGATCAGTTGTGAGCAAATGCAATGAAAAAAGTTTTTAAAACCTTTAATATCTACTACTTACATGAGAAACAATTTTGTCTCCATAGTCAGCATAATTTTTAGAAGCAAAAACCTGTTCTATTTTATTTTTTGAGGTGGTTTGTGAAATGTAACATTAGTATTGAATTTCTTGCTTACCTCAATACATTTTTCTTTATTACAATATGCCCTAGAACAAAGCAGATGATTATTTCTAAATCTTTTCTCATAAAATGAAGATTTTTCTCTGTATTGTTGTTTCCTTGGATTATCTTTTCTATCCTGTTTTTATCAGTTCATGTCCTGTCTCAGGTTTCTGGCTGTCTGTTCATATTTCTATTTGGATGTCTTGCTCTCACTTCAAACTCAGCGTATGGAATCCCCTTGCTCTTCCAACTTCCCTGTCTGTGTCACTCGCCATGTTTTTCTTAATCCTTTCCTTAGTTCTTTTTGATTAGTCAGTCATCTAGGGCTGTGCGTTCCTCATTTGACGTGTATTTTGGTTTTCTTTGCTTGTTTCCTTCTCCATCTCCCTCTCCAAGCCTGTCAAGCCCCATTCCCAAGTAACCTCCTTTCTGACTACCTTTCTGGGATCAAAGCTATACCTGTAGCTCCACTCCACCCCCTGTAGCACATTATCTAAAAGTTTGTGAAATTGATCTGCTTGAGTTCTGTTTTTTCCTTCATCATGTTTTTTCTTTTCTCTGAAACTTTCAGCAGCTCCCTGTTTCCAGAACATAAAGACTTAACTCCTGCCTGGTTTTTAGGGGTCCCAATAATGAGATTCTGCCCAACCCATCCAGTTCTGGGTACAAGTACTGCCTGCCTTACAACCTCCATTCAGGTAAGGCTGGGCTCCCAAGAGCAGGTTTGGGGTCCCTAGCAAAGTGCATTCGCTACAAATCCATATGTGACTTTGTATTGGGGAACAAAAAGCCTATGCTCCATTGTCAGGTCCTCAACCCCCTTCTGGACCCTAACTGGGTCATCTATACTGCCTGCCTTCCTCTGTACTGACTCCAGCTCGAGTTATTTACTTCCTGCTCACATCATGTGTCACAGTGGAAACCTACCTATTTCCCTAACATAATCCATCTTTCCCCATTCTAATTTCATCAATCCCCTGTTCTTTCTGAGCATTCATAGGTTATGCATTAGATACATTTAATATCAGATCCTGAGTTAAAAAGTAAATGCCACCTTTCAGAAAATGCACTTGATGTGGTCATTATACTGAGCCATAAAGCCCTATTGGTTTTTATTTAGTTAGATCTAGGCTGTTTGTAACTGTTTTCTGTTAACTAGTCATATACACCAAGTCCTGTAGTGCCAACATCTAGTGATGATCACTAGCTTAGTATCACTTATTGTTAGCAAATAATTTGAATAGGTTCAGTTTCTAACTCTATATTCTTTTGCATCCATTATTGAATCTGTACTGTACTTTTTCATCATAATTTTTCTATCCAAAAGGTATGTGGGTTTTAGCTTTTCTCTTGGTATGAAACAGTTATGCCTCTTCCCTTTGCCTGTCCCTGCACCTTAGATCCATACCATAGAAAGGTTTCCATGGAACCAAGCTCTGCTCTGACACCTTTGTTAAATTAATACACTGCCATGAACTGCCATGGCTTTGCCACTGCTTCTGCACAGTCAGTGGGAATGAATTGTTTGGTGTGTTCAGTATGAGACTGTGAAACCTCTCACATCCCCTCTGCTGGTCATATTGAGTAGAACTTAATTTATGCTTCATGTTGTATCTTTAATTTTGATTCTTCTGTCATATTGATGCTCTTTGGGACTGTTGGAGGTTGGGGTTGCTTCCAGACTGTGTTGTGTTCTAACTCTGTCTTCTTCCTTAAGGCCACCGTGTTCTCTGCTCCTGTTACCTCTGTCTGCTGGTGCCGCTTCTGTTGTCTGCCTTTGTCTTAGACATTACTTCCTTTCCTTTCCATCGCTCTTATTTCTTCCATAATCTTTTCTATTCCCATGTCTCTCGTTCTTCCTGTCTTTGGAACCAGCAGAACTTAGCTTTTATAAACATCGCATTACTAAGTGTTTTGTTTTTTCCTGAAATAGTAAACCCATAGATCCTGAAATTTTGGAACCTTTGGCCCTTCTTTATCATTTTTATCATTATTCTTGAGTTGCTTACAACACTTCTGGATAGTTGGGGTATCAGAAACCTAAGCTTCCAATTAGTGGGTGTTGGAATACAATAGAATTCAACTAAAACGTTAATTCTGCACGGCATTTTATCATAAATATGTTCTGAGAACACATAGTAGGTGGTCTTTTGCCTGCTACCGATCATGTGTTATCTACCTGGTAAAATTTTGTTTGTTGTTTAATTTGTGTTGCTGTTTCTTCTCTTTAAGTCAAGAGGTGTTGCCAAAGATTCATGAAGATAAACATTACCCCTGTACTTTGGTGGGGACTTGGAACACGTGGTATGGCGAGCAGGATCAAGCTGGTAGGAAGCAGAAGTCTTTGCAATAAATGCTTCTTCCTTAAGCTTTGCTGTAACACTTAAGTAATTTTCTAATTTAATGTTTATTTTTATAATCAATGCTTTCCAGGTCTTTGTCTAGTTTTATGGTTAAGGTAATACCTTCAGTAATTCTTTGGAAAACTATTTTTTAAATTTTGTGTGTGTGTATGTGTTGGAGTCTTACTCTGTCACCCAGACTGGAGTGCAGTGGCCGCTCCCGGCCACCGCAGCCTCGACCTGCTGGGCTCCGGCAATCCTTCCGCCTCAGCCTTCCAAAGAGCTGGAACTACAGTCGCGCGCTACCACGCCCGGCTAGTTTTTTGATTATTGTAGAGATGAGGTCTCGCCAAGTTGCCCAGGCGGGTCTCGAACCCGTGGACTCAGGCAATTCACTCACCTCAGCCTCCCAAAGCACGGGATTACAGGCTGAGCCACCGAGCCCAGCTTTAAATTATTCAGATCTATTACTGAAACTTTATGATGTAACTCATTGGGCAACACATGGCATATTCAGCTTTGTACTATATTAACATAATGCAATCTAGAATATTTTCAAGATAAAAATACCATGAAACTCTAAATGAATACTATCTTTTAAAATGCATTTCAGTCCACCTTTGGAGGTATGAAGGAGGTTATCCAGCCCTTACAGAAGTCATGAATAAACTCAGAGAAAATCAGGTAATCATTTTGTTAAATGTTTACTTATTCAAACTAATGATAAAGTAGATGTTAGTACAGAATTAAATGACTCTTTTCTGTCATCAGTGTTTGTTAGTAAACTATTCACTTTTGTAGTAGAAATTTTATTTTTTGGACTCCTGAAGTTGTGTTTAAGCATAAAGTAACCAATTACAGTACTATTAAAATAACAGTTCTTATCGTAAAAGTCAGTTGTACTTTGAAACTGGTAGATCAGCACGGTAGACACAGTTAGCGCCAGATGACCTGACATAATTGACTTAAGGAACTGACAGCCACATACACATTCTTTATCTTGGGCTGACTTTGCTATCCTACTCCTCCTTTCACTAACAAGTGCATGTTAGTAGAGAGGATTTTTACGGCCACACATTATTAAGAAAGAAAATCTTTTGTGTGGATTTCCAGACAAATAGAAAGGATTTTTGGAGTATCTGCTATTTTGTAGCCTCCTTGTCACCTCCACTGAAACATCATCAGACACTACTAGGAGAATCTAAAAATGTAGAAAATTAAATTTGTTTGCACTGTTATTTAAATAATTAGGATAGCCATATAACTTGTCATCTAAACCTGGACACTTGAGAAGGGAAAGGAATGCTCTTCATCATTGTATCAGTTCAACAGATGTAAACTGGGACTGTCTCAGACCAGCTGGGATCTGTTGAGTGCCCTTTTTTTATCATACCATTCTGTAGCAATATAAATGTTACTAAAATGGGCTTACATACAAGTATTAGAAGATTTCATGAGCATGTTTTTTTCATTCAAAGGAATTTTTGGAATTCCGTAAGGCAAGAAGTGACATGCTTCTCTCTAGAAAGAATCAGCTGCTGCTGGAGTTCAGTTTCTGGAATGAGCCTGTCCCACGGTCAGGACCTAATATATATGAACTAAGGTCTTACCAACTCCGAGTAAGTACAGAAATACAAGTTAGTCCTTTTGTTCTTCTCTGAAGAAGCACAACAACTTCCTAATGCTGACAGCAAAACTTGAGCATACATTCTGTGATACGTGTTTAGCTTTGTATTTTTGTTTGACTTGTTTTCTTCCTTGTCCAGTCTTTCTCCTATCCTGTTTACTTCCTCATTTCCCTCTCTTCTGCTAAGTTCTTTTACTTTTTATGACCTTATGCATAATGCTATTATTTGATACTTTTCCAAATAGCATTTCTATTTTTAAGGAAAAAGACTGAAAATAGTACAGTATATAACATCTATTGTAGTTGAACAAGAACATCTAATAAACATTGTGACTGTTGAACAAATTATACAACACTAAAAGAGTAAAAAGGGAATAATGATCTATAATACTTTCTAGGATGTTTCCCTACTAAGGGAGTACTAGAAAGAAAGCTCCAAATGGCATCATTAAAAGGAATGCATATCAATAGATCTCAGAGGTCTATAATCACTTTTATGCTGGAAAAAAAGGAAGTGATATCCTTGTTAAGTTTAACAGGATTGAATTTTTTCAAATCATATTTCTTAAAATTTTCTAATAAAGTTTGAATGGGCACCCACAGTTTAATCATGACTTCAGCGCCTCTGAGATGAGCCTTACTATAGTTTTGATAACACAAATTGATGACTTACTTTTACATTATGAATATGTTATCTTCTTGCGTGAAACTATAAAATATTTATTCCACTATGGGATAAGAACACAGTGAATAATAATAATTTGTCACATTTTTTAATTTGTTATATTCCACATTAAAAAATTAGTTTTTTAAAAGTTAGTTTTGTTATTTGATATTTTTCATACTGCTGTTTCCATATTTTTTCACAGAAGAGCTTACAAACCAAAATCTAAATCTCTTTTCAGCCAGGAACCATGATTGAATGGGGCAATTACTGGTGAGTATGTTACAGAATGGTGAATTTGTAAGTCCTTTCTTTCTTTCTTTCTTTCTTTCTCTCTCTCTCTCTCTCTCTCTCTCTCTCTCTCTCTCTCTCTCTCTCTCTCTCTCTCTCTCTCTCTCTCTCTCATCCATCCATCCATCCCACTCTGGAGTGCAGTGGTGCAATCATAGCTCACTGTAGCCTCAAACACCTGGGCTCAAGTGATTCTCCCACCTCAGTCTCCTAAGTAGCTAGGATTACAGGTACACACCAACAACCCAGCTAGTTTTTTATTTTTTTGTGAGTCTTATTAGAAGATTATTTTAGACCATCATGTTTATTCTAGAAAAAAAAATCTGAGGATAATGCCATGACTTGACACTAGATTACTGTTTTGTTTGATGTTTTTATTATGAAATTTTTCAAACATATACGCAACTAATACCATGGATTCCCCGCTTCTCTGCCTATTGCTTAGCTTTGGTAATGATCAACACCTGGGCAGTCTTGTTTAGGTTTAACTCCCTCAATCCAGATTATATGGAATTAAATCTCAAACAACATCCTGCTTCATTCATAAGTATTTCAGTACTGTATATATTTCTAAAGGATGAGGACTCAAAAAAAAACACCAATATTGCATGGGTTATTTCATATACTTCTTGGATGTTTTCTTCTCTTTTTATAGCACTTTGCACTTGGAGACATCTCACAGATCACCTACCAGCAATTCGAGTGCACATTTTTACAAAATAGTGAAAAATAAATCACTTCATATTAAATAGTATAGCGTTGGAACCAATTTTTTTAATTGAAATGTTACTTGGCTTATAATGGAATTTTGGACATAACATTGAAGAACTTATTTATGATGAAAAAATCAGAATTTTATATCTTACTTTTATTTATTTATTTTTTTGAGTTGGAGTCTCACTCCATCGCCCAGACTGGAGTGCAGTGGCATGCTCACCCCAGTGTCCACGTGCTGGGCTCCTGTGATCCTTCTGCCTCAGCCTTTCAAGTATCCGGAACTATAGACGCACAGTACCATGCCCAGCTAATTTTTTGATTTATTGTAGAGATGAGATCTTGCCAAGTTACCTAGGCTGTTCTCAAACTTGTGTACTCAAACAGTACTCTCACCTCAGCCTCCCAAAGCGCTGGGATTACAGGCCGAGCCACTGCACCTGGCCTTATATTTTTTTAACATGTGGTAACATGTGAAACAGTCACCAACATGCATTGCAGGTTCATTGATACATGTTGTGTTATAGTAATTTGTTTGATGTCTTCCACCTAGTGTTTTTCTATTCTAACAGACAATTTAGTCTCATTTTCTTCCTCCCATATTAATAATATGTAATTTCTTGTCCACTTTGTTGTTCGAAGATGATGTAAAAGGATACACTCGTGATTTCTGAAAACCACTTCTCAACTGATCAAGCAGAAGCTTGACAAATTTCAAATGGGACTTAGGTTTTTCGTTGTTTTTGAGTGGAAAACTTCAAGGAAACATATGTTTTTGAAAAATTTGCACTGGCATAAGTTTGTCCTGTATAGTCACCAGCAATCTGTTTATATCCCCTGAAAGGGGACATCCAAGTGGTTTGCTAGATTTACAGTGTCCCCTCAAAGAGCACACCTGAGTGCAAAGGGTTAATATAGTGCAAGTTCTCACTGTGTTACCCAGGTTGGTCTCAACCTCCTAGGCTCAAGTGATCCTCTCACCTTGGCCTCCCAAAGTGCTGGGATTAGAGGCATGAGCCATCACACCCAGCCAAATATTGTCTTTTCTGAAACATTTTTGATGCATAGACAGAGCACCTCAGTGAGACAAGTATTTTTTTCTTCCTAGTTTAAGTAGCAAAATACCAGTTTTTCCTCAAGTTGATCTATAGATGCAACAGAATTCCTGTCAAGATCCCAGCAGGCTTTAGAAATGCAAAAGACCAGCCGGGCTCGGTGGCTCAGCCTATCATCCCGCGCCTTTGGGAGGCTGAGGTGAGTGGATTGCCTGAGCCCGCAGGTTCGAGACCCGCCTGGGCAGCGAGACCTCATCTCTACAATAAATCAAAAAATCAGCCGGGCGTGGTAGCACACGCCTGTAATTCCGGCTACTCGGAAGACTGAGGCAGGAGGATCGCCGGAGCCAGCAGGCCGAGGCTGCGGCGGCCGGGAGCGGCCACTGCACTCCAGTCTGGGCGACAGAGTGAGACTCCAACTCAAAAAAAAAAAGAAATGCAAAGGACCCTGAACAGCCAAAACAGCCGTGAAGAATAACAAGGTTGGAGGACTTATACTCCTTGATTTCAAAACTGACTACAAAGCTAGAGTAATCAAGACAGTATCGTGCTGGCATAAGAGCAGACATACGGATCAGAGGAATAGAATTGAAATTTCAGAAATAAACCCATGCATCTATGAGCAATTTTTTTTTAATTATTATTTTTTGCAGAGCCAGGGGCTCGTTCTGTTGGCCCAGATTGTGCAGTGGTGCTATCATAGCTCACCGCAGCCTCAAACTCCTGAGCTTAAGCTATCCTCCAGCCCAAGCTTCCTGAGTAGTTAAGACTATAGTTGTGAGCCACTATACCCAGCTAACTTTTTAATTTTTTTGTAGCAATGGTCTTGTTTTGATGCTCAGTGTAGTCTTTAACTCCTAGCCTCAAGTGATACTCCCATCTCATCCTCCCAAAGTACTGGAATTGCAAGCAATTGATTTTTGGCAAGTGAACCAAGGCAATTTAGTGGTGGAAAGACAGTCTTGTCAACAAAGTGTGCTGGCACAACTAGATATCCTTGCCAAAAGATGAATTTGAACCTCTACCTCACACTATATACAAAAATTAACTCAAAGCCGGGCTCAGTGGCTCAGCCTGTAATCCCAGCACTTTGGGAGGCCGAGGTGAGTGGATTGCCTGAGTCTGCGGGTTCGAGACCCGCCTGGGCAACTTGACGAGACCTCATCTCTATAATAAATCAAAAATTAGCTAGGCGTGGTAGGGCGCGCCTGTAGTTCCAGCTACTCGGAAGGCTGAGGTGGAAGAGTCGCCGGAGCCCAGCAGGTGTAGGCTGTGGTGGCCGGGAGCGGCCATTGCACTCCAGTCTGGGTGACAGTGAGACTCAAACTCAAAAAAAAAAGATTAACTCAAAATGGATTACAGATCTAAATGTAAGAACTAAAATATAAAACTTTTAGGAGAAAAACATAGGAGAAAAATCTTTGTGTTTTTGGGTTGGGCAGAGTTCTTAGATATAATACAAAAGTACAATCTGCCAGGCTCCGTGGCTCAGCCTGTAATCCCGTGCCTTTGGGAGACTGAGGTGAGTGGATTGCCTGAGCCCGCGGGTTTGAGACCCACCTGGACAGCAAGACCTCGCCTCTACAGTAAATCAGAAAATCAGCTGGGCATAGTAGCGCATAACCGTAATTCCGGCTACTTGGAAGGCTGAGGTGGAAGGATCACTGGAGCCCAGCAGGTCGAGGCTGCAGTGGCCAGGAGCGGCCACTGCACTCCAGTCCGGGCAACAGAGTGAGACTCCAACTCAAAAAAAAAAAGTACAATCCACAAAAGAAAAAGAAATAAATTAGAATTTGTCAAAATTTTAAAACTTCTGTACTTTAAAAGACAACATTTTAAAAAAAGTTATACACTGGAAAAAAATGTACAAATCACATATCTAATAAGCTACCTGAATTAAGAATATATAAAGAATTCTTACAACTCAATAATAAGAATACAAATAACCCAGTTTAAAAATTGGTAAAGAACTTGAATAGATTATTATCCAAAAAGGATATACAAATGGCCAACAAGCATATTAAAAAGTGCTTAATACTAATAAGAGAAATGCAAATCACAGATATCACCTCACACCCATTAGGAAGGACACTATCAAAAATACAGAAAATTAGTATTGCCAAGGAAGCAGAGATATTGGAACCTTTGTGCACTGTTGAGAATGTGAAATGGTGTGGCCATTATGGAAAAAAGTATGGAAGTTCCTCAAAAAAATTAAAAAGGGAATTCAGTATGATTCAGCAGTCCCACTCCTGAGTATAAATCCAAAATGACTGAAAGTAGAATTTCAAAGAGATACTTGCACACCCATGTTCATCACAGCATTATTCACAGTAGCCAAGAACAAACAAAATATCCACAGATGAATGAGTAAAGAAAATGTGGTATATACATATGATGGAATATTATACGTTCTCAAAAAATAAGAAAGTCCTGTCACATGGATGAACCTTAAGAAGGAAAGTATGATAAGTGAAATAAGCCACTCATAAAAGGACAAATAGTATATGATGCCACTTACATCAGGTATCCAATGTAGTCAAAGTCATAGAAAATGACTAAAGTTGGTTGGTTGCCAGGGCTAGGCAGAGGGGGAATAGGGAGTTGTTTAGTGGGTATAGAGTTTCAGTTTTGCAAAATGAAGTTTTGGAGATCTGTTGCACAACAATGCAAGTATATTTAACACTACTACTGAGCTGTACACTTAAAAATGATTAAGATAGGCCAGGCATATAATCCAAGCACTTTGGAAGGCCAAGAAAGTATGATTGCTTGAACCCAGAAGTTTGAGAACAGCCTGGGCAACATAGGGAGACCTCCCCTCTTAAAAAAATAAATAAGAGCCGGGTTCGGTGGCTCAGCCTGTAGTCCCGCGCCTTTGGGAGGCTAAGGTGAGTGGATTGCCTGAGCCCGCGGGTTCGAGACCCAGCTGGACAACTTGGTGAGATCTCACCTCTACAAAAAAAAAAAAATTAGCTGGGTGTGGTAGCACACGCCTGTAATTCCAGCTACTCGGAAGGCTGAGACGGAAGGATCGCTGGAGCCCAGCAGATGAGGCTGCGGTGGCCGGGAGCAGCCACTGCACTCCAGAGTGAGACTCCAACTCAAAAATAAATAAATAAATAAATAAATAAGTAGGCCAGGCTCAGTGGCTCAGCCTGTAATCCCAGCACTTTGGGAGGCCGAGGCAAGTGGATTCCGTGAAGCTGCGGGTTCGAGAGCAGCCCAGGTAACTTGGTGAGACCTCGTCTCTACAATAAATTTTAAAAAAATTAACCAGGCGTGGTAGAGCATACCTGTAGTTCCGGCTATCTGGTAAGCTGAGGCAGAAGAATCGCCAGAGCCCAGCAGGTCAATCCTGGAGTGGCCGTGAGTGTGCCACAGCACTCCAGCTTAGGTGACAGAGTGAGACTCAACTCAAATAAATAAAAACAAAATTTTTAAATGGCTAAAATAGTAAACTTAGTATCATTTTTTAACCACAGTAAAGATTTAGTTTAACATTTTTAAAATAAAATACATTTTTAAACTTTTTAAAAAATGGTCAAAGGATATAAACAGACATTTTACCAGAGAAGAGATATAAAATGCAAAGTAAAACTACAGAGGCACCACTTCATACCCACTGGGACGACTGGGTGTGGAGAAACTGGAACCTTCACTTATTGCTGATGGGAGTGTAAAATGGTCCAGCCAATTTGAAAAACAGTCTGGCAGTTCCTCAAAATGTTAAACATGGGGTTACATATGACCCAGCAGTTCTACTCCTAGGTATATACCCAAAAGAATTGAAAGCATACTTCCACTTACACATAAGTGTTCATGGCAGCATGTTTCATAATAGCCAGAGAGGGTAAACAACCCAGATGCCCATCAGCAGAAGGTGGAATTTAGCCAGAGGACCACGGTCTGCTAGCCCTGATTTAAATGGTGAAACTATTGGCATGCATCTGTAATTCCATCTACTTGGAAGGCTGAGGTAGAAGGATTGCTTAAGCCTATGAGGTGGAGGCTGCAGTGGCCGTGAGCGTGCCACTGCACTCCAGTCTGGGTGACAAGAGACTCCAACTCAAAAATTTAAAAAAAAAAAATGGTGAAACTATCGATTTCCTCCCAGCAGCTACATTAAACTTAGTAGTGAAACACAAGAAGTAAGGTGGGCACAGTGGCTCACACCTGTTATCCCAACACATTGAGAGGTGGAAGCAAGAGGATTGCCTGAGCCCAGGGGTTCAAGACTAGTCTGGGCAATTTGGCAAGACCTCTTCTCTACAATAAATAAAAAAAATTAGCCAGACGTGGTGGTGTGTGCCTGTAGTTACAGCTAGTTGGAAGGCTGAGGTGGAAGGATCACCTGAACCCAGCAGATTGAGGCTGCAGTGGCCATGAGTGTGCCACTGCAGTCCAGCCTGGTTGGCACAGTAAGACTCCAACTCAAAAAAAAGAAACACAAGAAGGAAGCTCATTACCTCCATAACAAAATACCAGGTTTCACTATTATGATTTAATATTTGGTTTTGGAAATCCTGACTATTATAATAGAAAAAACAGGAACAACAGATATATAAAGCCTCAATAATCAAGAGAGATACAAGAATAAATTTTTGATTGTTGGTCAGCTAAAGTCAGTACCTGAGTCACAAAATGGAAAGAAAACATCAGCGATATTTAGAGTTTTGTGGTGGTCAGATTGTTAGTGTTCTATTTCTTTTTTCCAGTTTCCAAACTTTCTGCAATATTGTGTTTCTTTGGAAGCTAAGAATATTTTAAATTTTGGAACATTAGGATAGTTTTCCTAAGCAATTTGAAGTAAGCTTTAAAGTATATCTCATTTGGCCTATGTAGTAACCCATGCCTATAATCCCAGCCCTTGGGAGGCCAAGGCAAGAGGATCGCTTGAGGCTAGGAGTTCAAGACAAGCTGGAGCAATACAGTGAGACCCCCCATCTCTACAAAAGAAAACAAATGAATAAGTAATTCTGTCATGGTGGAGCAGACCTATAGTCCTTCAGGAAGCTGAAGCAAGAGGATCCTCTGAGCCTGGTAATTTGAGGTTTCAGGGAGCTGCAGTCACAGCCTGGATGGCACAGCAAGACCTTATCTCTGGATGAAAAAGCATATCTAAGTCAAAAAATATCTTGATCATTTTTTTCCTTAAAACCTGAAATATATCTGTGCTTTAACCTTTTTCTGTCTATTTTTGTGTATGGGGTGGCGAGAGGTCTTCATGTATGTCTTTAAGATAATTGTGTTAACTCTTAATTTTCTTTGAAACTGGCTGTTTCCATTTTCTTTCTTTTTTTCCTTTTTCTTTTCCTTTTTTTTTTTTGAGTTGGAGTCTCACTCTGTCACCTAGGCTGGAGTGGCACAGTCACAGCTCACTGCTGGGAGTACAGGCTCACACCACCACCTCAGCTAATTTTTTTGTAGAGACATCTCACTATATTGCCTAGGCTGGTCTTGAACTCCTGGACTCAAGCGGTCCTCTCATCTCAGTCTCCAAAGTGCTGGGATTACAGGTGTGAGCCGCCATATCCGACTGCTATTTCCATTTTCTAAGCTGGTGTTTTATAACGTTATTCTCCCACAAAGTGAGAGGCCACATGGTGCTGAGGAAAAGCCTAGCATGTGAGTTACTTGACTGCTCTAACCTTTGGTTTCTTTATCATTAAATGAAAATTTGTGCCTTTTTCTTACTTTCAACTTACAAGTGTATGGTTCTCCTTTTTTGGTGATAAAATTTCTTGCTTTGTATCAAATAATTTTTAAGATCAATCCCAGTTCCAACAGATGATTCTGTGATCTTTATTTCTTTCTTTTTTTGAGTTGGAGTCTCACTCCGTTACCCAGACTTGAGTGCAGTGGCACTCTCCTGTCCACTACAGCCTCAACCCACTGGGCTCCGGTGATCCTTCTGCCTCAGCCTTCCAAATAGCTGGAACTACAGGCGTGTGCTACCATGCCCAGCTAATTTTTGATTTATTGTAGAGATGAGGTCTTGCCAAGTTGCTCGAGCGGATCTCAAACCCATGGGCTTAGGCAATCCATTCATCTCGGCCTCCCAAAGCACCGGGTTACAGGCTGAGCCACCGAGCTGGCCAATCTTTATTTCTGTTAACTCTTTCCTTCGTGAATCAACAAAGGAAAATAATGCAAGTTAGAATTTCCATTAATTTGAAAACTTAGGAATACATATTTGACTCCATACTATTTGGGTACCATTTTATCAAGGGTTCTCTAAATGGTTTGGGTCTTATGTTTTTGAACTCTCATTATAATAATGTAGCTGCTCACAGAATAGAATCATTCAGTAGTTTGATGTTTGAGCATTACTAATTAAGACTTTTTCACTATAGAATCCACAAGGACGCACTGGGGTTATTCAGTCATTTAAAAAATTATTCACAAAGCCAGTTCAGCATTCAATTTATATTTTGGCACTTAGGTTACTATTTAAGATGGTGATCTCCTCCTTCAGTACATGCTTCTGAGTATTACCAGGCCAAGGCAAGTATGTTTTTTTCGCCTACCCTAACTAAATTAGAAAAATTCAGAATGAACTGAATAATCCAGAATATTTATCACTGTCAATGAAAGTCAGTGCTTTTCCCTCCAGGTAGAGTTAGAATGCACATTAAAGTGATTTGCTTAATTTCAATAATTTATCAATCGGATTTGTAATTTTGGTGAAGATATTGGTCACTTAATTTTCAATGCAAAGTTAAATAATCTTGTGTGTGTGTAACCCATGAGGCAATGGAAAGATCCATTCTTCACCACAAAGGAACCTGAAAGCTTGGGTCAGGTCACCCTTGTGGTACTGAGTCCAGGTGGATGAGAGCAGGAGACTGACTGCATCATGATTCACACAGCAGATTGCTGTTCCCTCCTTTGAGATGTCATAATTTGATACATATGAAGTTTTCCTCCAGGAAGAGAACGCACTGATCAAGCCAATCCAAGCATTTTGTCCCAGGAGAGTTAGGTCTTCCAGAGACATTAATAGATTGATATCTTTGTTTATATGCCTCTAGCTCTTTTAGGTGAATTAGTGGGACTCTGTCTTCCCATGTCCCATCAACTGTGGGACCCTAATATGACCGAGACTTCAGACCAGAGCCTGGGCTGTGTTATATAAATTTATTAGCCAAGCCATGGTGTGAAGTCTTTTGAAAGACTGCCACTGTGCTGCTTCTGGTGACATCCTCACATCATTTGAAGCCCCGCCCTTCATTTTCACCTTAGATTATAGAAAACCTCTTTGGAAAAATATGTCCATTTTAAAACATTTTTAGGAATTCGGATTTATCACTAAATATGAAAGTAAAGCACCTGACACAAGTATGAAAGAAAGTTTAAATTGACCTGAAGCCTATGGTGGTTTAAGAGTAGTGGACAGAGGCATTTCTGAAATTCTATTCTGAGACTTTAATATTAAAATTAAAGAGCCAATACCTTTTGCAGCTGGAATTTTTTTTTTTTTTTTTTTTGAGTCAGTCTGTGTCACCCAGGCTGGAGTGCAGTGGCATGATCATGGCTCACCATAGCCTCAAATTCCTGGGCTCAGATGATTCTCCTGTCTCAGCCTCCCGAGTAGCTGAGACTACAGGTGCCCACCACCACACCCAGCTAAGTTTTTTATTTTTATGTAGAGATGAGGTCTTGCTATGTTGCCCAGGCTGATCTCAAGCTCCTGGGCTCAAGCAATCCTTCCACCTTGGCCTTGGAATTGTAGGCATGAGCCATCCTAAAAATGGAAAGTTTAAGACACGTGCAGATTTTTAAGCAATTTAATCTCAGTTTCATGTTGTACATATAGGCATGTATATTTACACTTTCCTGTATACATAATACATAATGAATGCCTGTGGTACTCATTTTCTGAATGGTTTGCTCTGGTGGGAGTGAGAGAAAGAAAGAAAGAACAAGAGGCAGCTTCATTGGCATTAGTGATGGTGGTGATGGTGTACTGCCAAAAAGCTTCCCTTTTGTTGCTTCCGTATGCTGTCCAAGAGACTGCAGAATTCTTACAGTTGAGAGAGCAGGCGTGCTTCGCAAGAGTTCACAGTCTTTGGCTACTTTGAAGTATGTTCCCTTCATCTATGTTTTTAACCCCAATCTCCAGGGCTGTCCCTGCCTCCCTTGGATACAGGACTCTGTTCTAATATCCAGCATATTTCCTTGCTTTCTCTCAAAGAGTATTCTGGAGAAGGAGTGTTTTTTAAGTTGATGGGTCCTATCCCCTGACCATTTTCTTGACTTTATTTCAAGAATCAGCAGTGCAATCACATATCCTCATGTTGCTGTTTTTATTTTTAATAGTCATCATTAAATACTGTCCACGTCTCATAAAAATAATATAGCTATAGAAAGGCACTAAAATTTTACATACATTAAAATAGCTTTTGATGGCATTTGACAATTTTGATAATAGTTTGGTAATTGTTAAAACACAATCTGTCTTCATTCTGAACAACTTGCCCTGAGTGTGGAGGAGATAGTCTACTGATTCTTTTTAGCATATCTAACTCAGTATCTGAACACCGTTTTTCTCTTACAGGGCTCGAGCCATTCGCTTTCGACAGGATAATAATGAAGCAGTTGGTGGTTTCTTCTCTCAGATTGGGCAGCTATATATGGTGCATCACCTTTGGGGTATATATTTTTTCATTCGTTTGTGAGTGGAATTTAGGAGCTCATTGCTAAGTTGTACTGTGCAGTAGAACAAAACTTGCGTCAATAGCCATAAACACTGTAGCAAATCCAGATGTCACAGAGCGATGGCAAGTGCTGGACTGTCTGGAATTCAAGAGATCGACAGTGAACGGTCCACAGACCGTGGCACATTAGTAAGCCGAGAGTAAGAGTGGGGGAGAGTGAAAGGAGTAAGGAGCGAAGCAGGCAGCCGTGGAGAGGGAGGACAAAGAAGGCACGCGTCCTTCCACCAGTGGCCCCGGCCTCCCTTTCTAGACTGATTTCCCACCACTGCCCCGGAGATAGCCCTTCGTTATGCCCAAAGAGGCAGCTTCCCGCACACGCAGCCCTACTGCCGGCCTTTGGTGATGTGGTTTCATCGTCCATCCCTACCCACTTCTGTTTGGCGCCATTTGGGGCAGATTTCGAGGCCTAGCTCAGATGCTACCCCTGCTGCCCCTAAGAAAACATTCTCCTTCGGAGACCCTGAATCCCTGTGCTGTGCCGGTTGTCACGGGCTTGGCTATTCGTGCCTCTCTCCCTACTGGAACAGGAACTGGGTCTCAGTGATAGTTTGGTATAATACTGCCAGGACCTCCTGGCATTTGTACAAGGTTGTTAAATGAAAAGCATAACTCATTTCCAGACCATATTAATGAATTGAGCGGTGTTCGTTTGGCCTATTTGGTTCCACCGTGTGTTGCGACCATCCGTCCTACCGTGTCAGCATAGCAGGGCTTACAGAGATGGGAAGGACGGGTCTCGTCAGGAATAAAGCAAACAAGGCAACGTGTGACCAGTAACAGGGAGTCTGTTCAGGCTACTCTGGAGACTTAAAGGGAGGTAGATACATGCACTCAGGGAAGGTGAGCAAAAGGCCGAATGTGAGCTGGACTTTAGGATCTAGATGGAATTGACAGGCAAGGGTGAGACAGAAGGACCGGCACAGTGGTGGAGGGGCAGCAGACTACAAAAAGTACTCAGAACACTGCAAATAGTGCAGACTGGCTAAATGGCAAGATAGCTGCTAGGAACCTAAGTCAGAATGAGTAAGTTGAGGCAAAAAAAAAAGTAGTGTTGACATTGAGCTCCTGGAGTCTTCCCTCTCCCCTTCAGAGTCTAAGGGGTCATGCCCAGCAATCACTGTCTCGTCCAGGGTATGGCGCTCATCTTAGCTCCACGCCTTGGGCTTCCTTGGCATCTAAGAGACCGAAGCCCGGCACTGAATGACAGATGCCATCAGTAACCCTTCACCTCCATACGGCACCAAAGGGCAGCATTGCCCTGGAGAACTTAATTTTCTAGTTAGCTGAAGTTTGACCCCATAAGTATCCAAGTTTTCAAATGTAGTAGGTTTAGAAACACATCTTTTAAAAATGTGTTCGGCGTTTCCCTACTGCCCTTAGATTATGCTACATTTAATTTAACCTTTAGAGATTCAAGGTAGGAGAGAAGTTGTTTTTTGTTATTATTTCGAAAATGGTGTATGTTCTGTCCAGAGTATATGAAGTGAAACGTCAGACCCTTCTCTCCTCCCTCCCCTTCATCTCAGCCTAGAGGCACCTCTGAGGATGCATACCCTCCCAAATGTCCCTGTATGTGAATAAGCACAGGTACTGTATGGGCAGGATCAGATCGGGTGGCTCACCTGTCACCAAATGCTTTGGCTCTTGGGTGGAGGTCAAGCCAGGCACACACACCTTTCATGTCATCACCTACAGCTGCCTGGATAGGGACTCCTAGATGAAAGAGCATAGAACTGCAAACAAGCAGACACCAGGGTGTGAAAGACAGAGCTCTCACAGAGGCTGTGGGCAATGCAGGGCAGACCCCTTACCTCCACGCTGTGGGGAAGACTCAGGGCGTCACAGAGCAACAGCAAGATGAGGAGCAGCTGCCAAGATACTTGTCCATGCAGAGGTGCTGAAGCCAGGAGCAACGTGATGTTTTGGGCGTCCGAGAATCCCCAAATTGCAGTGCATTTTCCTTTTCTTAAGCAGTCCCTTTCCCCACCTTGCTTTCACACCACGCTGTTCACTGTTGTCTCCAGTGTCCCAGGTTGCCACTGCCCACTTCCTACTTTATAGGAAAAAGTATTGAGATGTGCAAACATGGATTCTCAGTTGCCTGTGCCAAAAACTTACCCTCAGGTTTCCATATTTTTTAGAGAAGAAGAACCAACATTCATTATGTACCTCTAGTATGTTGGTTATTTTACTATTTTACACATCATCCCCTTTAGTCCTTATAACCACCCATCACAGATAGATACCTGGAACTCATAGATGGTGAATGAGTCACCCAGAACATGCAGCAATCTCTGGCTTCAAAGCTTGTCTTTCCTTTTCCCCTGCACTTTTTTTTTCCCAAATAGATACAGGAAGCCGAGCATGGTGGCTCACATCTGTAATCCCAGCACTTTGGGAGGCAGAGGCGAGAGGATTGCCTGAGCCCAGGGATTCAAGACCAGCCTGGGTAACTTGTGAGACCTCGCCTCTACAATAAAATTTAAAAATTAGCTGGGCATGGTGGCACGTGTCTATAGTTCCAGCTATTTGGAAGGCTGAGACAGAAGAATCACCTGAGCCCAGCAGGTCCGGGATGTGGCTGTAAGCGTGCCACTGCACTCAAGCCTGGGTGACAGAGTGAGACTCCAATTCAAAATAAATAAATAAATAGACAGATAGATGCAGGAGTGTCAGGCACTGTGGTACACGCCTGTAATCCCAGCACTTTGGGAGGCCAAGGCAGGAGGATTGCTTTAGCCCAGGAGTTTGAGGCCAACCTAGACAACATAGCAAGACCTTTTCTCTACAAAAAAAAAAAAAACGGCACATTCCTGTAGTCCCAGCTATTCGGGAGGCTGAGGTAAGAGGATTGCCTGAACTCAATAAGTCAAGGCTGCAGTGAGCTATGGTCATGCCACTGCATTCCAGACTAGGTGACAGAGTAAGACCTTGACTCAAAAAAAATTTAAATTAAATTGAAAAAATAGAGAGAAGGTCTTACTGTGCTACTCGTGCTGGTCTCAGACTCCTGGGCTCAAGTAGTCCTCTCACATTGGCCTCCTCCCAAAGTGCTAGGATTAAAGATGCGAGCCCACCATACCTGGCCTCCCTTGCACTTTTTGATAATATCCCTCCACCCTCCTTAAAGCCTTGCTCCACCACTTTCCTGTCTCTGGGTTCCATCCCTCAGTGCATGAGCATGGACTCACTCGAGTACCATCTTTAAAAAGACTCCCCAATTCAAATGCTCATAGACAGACGAATAACTAAACAGAATATGGGATATACATACAGTGGAACATTATTCAGCCATAATAAGGAATGAAATTCCAGTACATGAGAGAAAGAAACTAGACTGCTTCCACTTACCTGAAGTACCTAGAATAGACAAAGTCACAGAGACAGCACACAAAATAGAGGTTACCAGGGCTGGGGTAGTGGGGAATGGGGAGTTACTGTTTCATGAATACAGAATTTTAATTTGGGAGGATAAAAAGTTTTGAAAATGGGCCAGACATGGTGGCTCATGCCTATAATCCCAGTACTTTGGCAGGCGGAGGCGAGAGGATTGCCTGAGCCCAGGGGCTGGCAACATGGCAAGACCTTGTCTCTACAGTAAATCAAAAAATTAACTGGGTGTGGTGGTGTGCACCTGTAGTTCCAGCTACTTGGAAGGCTGAGGCAGAAGGATCCCCTGAGCCCAGCAGGTCAAGGCTGCAGTGGCTGTGAGCGTGCCACTGCACTCCATCCTGGGTAACAGAGTGAGATGCTGACTCAAAAAAAAAAGAAAAAAAAAGTTTTGAAGATGGATAATAATGGTTTTACAAAAATGTGAATGTACTTAATGCTACGGACATGTACACTTAAATGGTAAATTTTACGTTTATTCTACCAAAATACAAAAGAAATTTAAAGCCTCCCCAACCTGTTTATAGTAAAGGAAGTTTTGTTTTTCAGTGGTTAAATTGATAGGCCTCCAGGGGTAGTCATATAGGCAGTTCTGTGGGGAAAAGCATGTGTTCCACAAAAGAAACTGGAACTGAGGGAAGGAGCCCTGGACAGTCTCTTAGTGGTGACTCACTGGATGTCAAGATGCCTCAAAGGAATTCCCCTGACAAGTGATTGGAAGGATCTTGCCGAGGTTGCAAGTCAGAGGCCTCTGCATTAGATATCTATGAAATTGTACCACGACACCAAGGGCTGTGTGAGGCCTCTGACTATGCTGCTCCTCCACCCGGAACACCTTTCTCTCCATTCCTCTGTGTCAAGACCCACCTGATCAAATCACACCTTCCAGGCAGCCCTCCCTGGTATCCTCCCGCTCTTCTTGTAGACTGTGACCTCACACTGGCCACAGCACCCACAGGGGCCAACTTGCCTTTACTTGTCTCCTTGTTCTCTGCGCTAAACAGTCTCTCACCCAGATTAGTGTAGTTCTTCACGAATGTTGAGCAGAAGTGAATATGATGTTGCTTATTTGTGATCTGACAGTTTCTGGTTATGAATTTCATGTGTTATTGGAGAAGTTTACTTGGTTTGTAAAGATATATATCTTGGATTCACTAGATTTCAAGCTTAAGAGCGAATTGTTTTGCTTTTCCCACGAGGCCTAACATAATCTTGCTCAAAATAACCAACTCACAACTTTCCCAGCTCAATGCCACACACCTGAAGTACTGAAAAAAACTAGATGACCAGCTGAGTCAGTACCTTAATAAATGTACTAGTAGAATGTAGGGCATTGTGTTTTAAGTCTTGCTTCTTCTGTGTGTTTATTTTTAAGCTTACAAGGATCTTCAGACCAGGGAAGATATACGGAATGCTGCATGGCATAAACATGGCTGGGAAGAATTGGTATATTATACAGGTAATATTTAAGCAGGCATAAAATACTGATTCTTTTCATCTTATTGTTTCAGTTATGTTCTTTCACCCTGATGCTAATATTTTTATAGTGTGTTAGAATGGTGAATAATAAGATTGGAAGGAAGGGAGATGTGTGCCTTTTTATCAATAAAGAAGAATATTCTTTCAAATAGGTATGTTATCTGGTAGTGTTCAGACCCTTAGGTGTTGTGTTTTTTTTTTTTTTTTTAGATATGAGGTCCATGATTTTATTTTTTATTTTTTATTTTAAAGATGTGGGGTGCAATTCAGGGTTAAGTATAAAAATGTTCAAGATGTTGTAAATTTTACATTCTTAGCTTTTTCATAGGTTTATATATTCTCTGAAAATGTGTTAACACAAATAAAATTTGTTCTAAGCTGTCCCTTTCTCACCAAAATTGTCAGTTTCTAAAACCAAAACCTAATATATCAGTTAAAGAGTAATTTTGAAATTTAATTTATACATATGTACATTATGTGTGTGTGTATATATATGCATACACACATATGCATGTATGCATACATAGATATATTTATGAAATCCTGTTTGCTTGGTTTTTATTAGAAAATAATTGGGTAGACTACAACCCTGTGATATAGATAGAGGTAATAAATATCAAATCATGTGACATGTAGAGTCTATTTAAGCCCATATACTACCAAGAAAATGAAAGACTAATTTGTTCTAGAAAGTATTATCTTGTCTTTTAGTTCCAGAAATTATATAATTGATTATGATTTTTCTGTTGACTCTCACACTTTTCATCAGTTCCCAGAGGCATGTTTTGCTCAGCAGTGAGTTTTACAAATACAGGGTATCTGTTCTTTGTACAAGAGACATTCTAATAGACTATTACTTAGTTTTATATAAATTTATTTTAGTTCAAAGAACCTTTTGAGAAATCACCATTTTTCTCACAATATGGACTTTCCTAACTTCCCACAAATGAAACAAATCTCCAGGTAGGATCTGTTTTAATTCTAATAACATCTTATAGGATGTTAGTGAATCTAGTATTAGATTATATTTTTCTGCCCTTAAGATCAGTCCTCTGTTTTCTAATATTCTATTCTGTTTTCAAGCAGTGTGTCTTCTGAACATTCTCAGCAATCTATTGTTAATGTATATTTACCATAATGTGTTTAGCTAAGAACCAGCTCAGTAATCCTGATCCTGTTTTCAGTCCCACTTATTCAGGAAATGGAATCCAGAATCATGATCCCACTGAAGACCTCGCCCCTCCAGTAAAGCTGTAGAATTTATATGTGCCTACATACATGTACGTGACGAGTATTTGTCAAAAATTAATTTTAATTGTATATCAAGTGAAAAAGAAACACTGAGGTGTAAACTGCTGTATATAGCTTCTAAGAGACTCTTTTCTTTAAAATTTACATAATCACAAGAAGGGAAACGATTGCAGTTTGACCGGTTGTAACAGTACTCTGTTGTCCTCTTTGAAGCATCCCTATGTTTGTCCAAGTCTACCTTACAATACTTAGCCACCACTCCCACCCTCCAGAGGCGTCCAGATTAAAATTTGAATCACTCTAAATAAGATTCCAACCATGGAAAAATTACCCACTTCTTTATCAAAAGCAAATCTGTTTTATAATTACAGATTTGTAGACAAATTTCTTGTATCAGGAAGAAATACAAATTTTGTCATGTTTCTCTAGCAGTTTTTCTCTGAGTCTCAAACTTGGAATAAATCACGCATGTGCCCAATACCTGCAAATGTTTTAATTCATTATGTTTAATCAGTATGATAAACAGTGTGTCATTACCAAGCTGGTAGTTATGGCAAGGTACATTTAATCAGTAATCCAGTCTTCACAGAGTATATTCTGGTGTCTCTATGTGAAAGAGAAAAAAATGGCTTGAGCCTATGTATCATGTGTGATTTTGAAATGAACACCTTGAATAGCACTAATTTTTATTTGTGATATTTTTCTATAATAAAATGAGTAGCACTAGGAAAAGAGGTTTTATTTTGTAAACAATCATTTGTGACCTCAGACCTTCTCTGGTTAATATTTTAGTAAGCTCACAGCAGATATTTCCAAGATCATGTATGAGGCGTGGTGCATGCTGAGATTTAAATGGGCATAAAACTGCATACTTTGTCTAGCTCTATGATTTAGTTTTTTTAAATACAGTGTGCCAATTTTGTGACTGTAATCTTGTGAAAATCTTGTTGAGATGAAAAATTATGTCTGCCCCACAATAAAGAATTTATGTGTAAGATAAGGTGTGAATAAATCTCAGTATCAAATGCCAAACTTTCACATGTGAATGGTTTTCTCCAAGAACATACAGAAGTCAGTAAAATCGAGCAACCCCTTCAGGTCCCCTCCCACTGTGGGAGCTTTTCTGTCTTCTCAATAAATCCTACTTTCAAAAAAAAAGGTCAATAAAAATCACTTAATTTTCACATATTACATGTTTGGGATTCTTTTTTTTTAATGAGCTTGTGCTGAGAATGATCCTATCCCTCTTGTAAAATAGCTCGCGGCAAAGGATTGAAGGTGAGGAAGCTGGCCAGTGTCTGGGGGGACATCCCTCCGTGGTGAGGGCGTGACTGTGGCATAGACCCAAGGAGGGTAGGGCCTGGTGTGTACTGGGAACAGCAGAAGCCACTGGCTGGAGCCGAAGAGGGAGAGCATGGTAGGAGATGAGCTCAGAGAAGTTGTTGGAAGTTGGAGGCTGTTAGGAAGACCTTGGCTTTTTCTCTGAGGTGGGATCCACTGGTGGCTTTCGAGCAGAAGAAAGGTGTGATCTTACATTTTATTTATTTTTTGAGTTGGAGTCTCACTCTGTCGCCCAGACTGGAGTCCAGTGGCCGCTCCCGGCCACCGCAGCCTCGACCTGCTGGCCTCCGGCGATCCTTCAGCCTCAGCCTTCCAAATAGCCAGAATTACAGGCATGCGCTACCACGCCCGGCTGATTTTTTGATTTATTGTAGAGATAAGGTCTCACCAAGTTGCCCAGGCGGGTCTCGAACCCGCGGGGTCAGGCAATACACTCACCTCAGCCTCCCAAGGCGTGGGATTACAGGCTGAGCCACCGAGCCCGGCTGATCTTACATTTTAAATGGTGACTTGGATTAGGGATGGCATTAGAAGTAGGGAGAATGGTCAGATTCCCAAAATATTTTGATTGCAGAGCCACTATGAGTTCCTGAGTGATTGTGGAGTGTGAGTGAAAGAGTAAAATAAAAAGTAAATTAGGTTTTTGGCATTGAGCCGCTGGAGGGGAAGGGGAATGCTGAAGGTGGGACAGATTTGGCGGAATGAAGGTAAGGAATTCTGTTTTACTCATGTTGAATATGAGATGTCTCTGCACATATCCAGATGGAGATACCAAGTACAGATGTCAAGTTCTGTGAGTCTGGAATTCAAAAGAGCAGTCTGGCCTGGAGATACACGTTTGTCCGCATATTGAATTTAAAGTGAGGCTAGATGAGCTCCCCAGGGAGTGAGTCGAGGTGGAGAAGAGGACCAGGGTGGGGTGGAACCGGCAAAGGAGATCTAAGAAACCACCAGGAAAACAAAGTGGGGTTTCACGAGTCCCAAGTGAAGAAAGTACATCCAAGATGAGTAGAGATCCCCTGTGCCGAATGCTGCCAAGACGATGTCCAAACACTGATTTAGCAACATAGTGGTAACTGGCAGCCTTTGATAAGAACATTTTAGTAATAAGCTAGTTTATGAAATTACCGCTTTGTTTCAGCAATTCCTGCTCAGTTTGTCAAATCCTTTTACTGAAACACCTGTAGTAGAATGAATCATTATTGTATTCCACTATTAATTTTCACTGGCAATATTTAAAACTTTCACACTCATTTTCCATTCATTGGATGTATAAGTCTAGTGAATATTATGCAAGCCAACTCATTTTCATTTACCATGCATTTGAGAGTTTTTTGGTTTGTTTTTAGAGTCGGAGTTTCACTGTGTTGCCCAGGTTGGAGTGCAGGGGCACACTCCCGGCCACCGCAGCCTCGACCTGCTGGGCTCAGGTGATCCTTCCACCTCAGCCTTCCAAGTGGCTGGAACTACAGGCATACATCACTGCACTCAGCTAATTTTTTGATTTATTGTAGAGGTGAGGTCTCGCCTTCTTGCTCAATTTAGTCTTGAACCCCTGAACTCAGGCAATCCTCTCGCCTCCGCTTCCCAAAGTGCTGGGATTGCAGGCATGAGCCACTGTGCCTGACCGCGTTTAAGGCTTTTAAGGCTATTTCATGAAGCAAGTGTTCCATGCTAAGGCATCCCTACCACTTTTTGTTTTGTTTTGTTTTTTAAGAGGCAAGGCCTAGCTCTGTCAGGCTGCTGTGCTGGTGTGCAGTGGTCTGGTCATAGATCACTGCAGACTCGAATTGTTGAGCTTAAACAATCCTCCTGCCTTAGCCTCCAGAGTAGCTGGGACTACAGGTGCACACGACCATGCCTGGCTAATACTTTAAGTTTTTAGTACAGATGGGATCCCACTATGTTGCCCAGGCTGGTCTTAAACTCCTGGCCTCATTTGATCCTCCTGCGTCAGCCTACCAAAGTGCCGAGGTTATAGGCACAAGCCACCACACCCCGGTCCCTACCACTTTTTACAGGCCTTAGAACACCTTTGCTCTCCAAACTAGCCCTTGAGAGAACCTGCTATTTTTCTCTTCACAACTGCCTGTGAAAAATCCTTTTCTTCAATTCCACATTATAATTTGGTTTTAATTTAGGATCTTGAAGATGGAGGGCACCCCTTCAATGACTAGGAGAGACACAAGATGGAAATAAAAGGTTCATACTTACAAGTCCTGGGGGGTACGTGGCCTGCCTGGAGGTCACCCAGACGATCAGGGAGTGCAGGCAGGGAGAGAAAGAGACCTCTAACACATTCCTTGCGACCCAGGGCATTATCCCAACGGGTTTTCCCCAAGGGGAGTTTTAATTGGTGGGTTTAAAGCAAACAGGCCTTTTCTTATAGTATTGCAGTAGTTGTTCGAGATCCACTTATGAGTGAGAACATGTGATACTCAGCTCTTTGTTTCCGAAAGTGGTGGGAAACTGCAGGGAGGCAGATGGGGCATTGGAGAGGTGGGATTGACAGGGGTCGATATCTGCCTGAGGAAGGAGGGGCACACCTCAGCCACAAGGGTACCTGCACGGTGAATATTTGTATACCTAGCCCTGAATTGTACCCCACAGTTTTAAATAAAAATTAAAAGAGGAAAAAAATATATATTCCTCATTAAAAAAAAAAAAAAAAAGAAGGCAAGCAGACATGAGTACCAGGCAGTCATCCGGTGATGGAGAGGTGATGGCTGTGGCATATCAGCATCATCTGTGTGAGGTGGGGGGGTCGGGGAAGCCTCAAGCACTTCCACAGGGAAATGGTCACTGGGGAGCAGTAGTTGTACAAGGCAGACATGGATCAACCTGAGGACCTGGAGGCTGGGAGGGAGAACCGGAGGCCGTCAAGAGGGAGGGAGTCCAACTCGTGCTTCCAGTGGAGGTCCAGCCAGCATAAAATTACAGGAATTCACTACAGATTTCTCATCATACTTTCTTTTTTTTATTTTTTTAGTTGGAGTCTCACTCTGTCGCCCAGGCTGGAGGGCAGTGGCCGTTCCCAGCCACCGCAGCCTCAACCTGCTGGGCTCCAGCGATCCTTCCGCCTCAGCCTTCCAAGGAGCTGGAACTACAGGTGCACGCTACCACACCCAGCTAGTTTTTTGATTTATTGTAGAGATGCGGTCTCGCCAAGTTGCCCAGGCGGGGCTCAAACCCGCGGGGTCAGGCAATCCACTCGCCTCAGCCTCCCAAGGCACGGGGTTACAGGCTGAGCCACCAAGCCTGGCTTTCTCATCATACTTTCATTTTCCTTCTGGGACACCATAGATGTTAAGTAATATGCTTGATGAATCAATGGAAAGAAAAGAGGGAGGGAGAAAGTAAGAGGCGGAAAAAGGGAGAGAGAAGGAAGGAGAAGAGAAAGAAAATACATGGGTGTTCTAATTGGAAAATACATGGGACTCTCAGCAGGGCCGTGTCTTTAGTCATACCCTATTTTTTCTTTTTTCTTTTTTTGAGTTGGAGTCTCACTCTGTCGCCCAGACTGGAGTGCAGTGGCCACTCCCGGCCACCGCAGCCTCGACCTGCTGGGCTCCGGCGATCCTTCCGCCTCAGCCTTCCGAGTAGCTGGAATTACAGGCGCGCGCTACCATGCCTGGCTGATTTTTTGATTTATTGTAGAGATGAGGTCTCCCTGCCCAGGCGGGTCTCGAACCCACGGGCTCAGGCAATCCACTCACCTCAGCCTCCCAAAGGCGTGGGATTACAGGCTGAGCCACTGAGCCCAAAAAACGACCGCATGATCCCCATGCCCCACCCTCCCTATTCATCCACTCTCACCTTGAGCAAACTTTTTTTGTTTTCCCAATGAAAAAGTCCTCAAAGGAAACATTTTGCCAATGTGAAAGAGGTGAAACAAAAAACGGCAGAAGCACTAAGAGGGCATCAAAATTGATGATTTCAAAAACTGTTTTGAGCAGTGGAAAAAGTGTCTCAACAAGTGTATTGCATCAGTGGAGAGTACTTTGGAGGTCACTACAGTTTAAACATGTAAGAATAAATGCACAATTTTTATAAATAAAGACAAGGTTTTTGGGGGGCTCCCCCCTTGTACACCTAGAGAAACTCAGTTAAAAACAATACCAAAGGAAGAAAATAAACATATGCAGAAATGCATCAAAAGTTAGAAAATGTTGTGGAAGACCATGGGAAAACTTCCTCTTCACCCTCTGAAGGTTTGCTAAAAACTACTGCTAAAAAACACAGAGTAAGCCGGGCTCGGTGGCTCAGCCTGTAATCCCGTGATCTGGGAGGCCGAGGTGAGTGGATTGCCTGAGCCCACGGGTTCGAGACCCGCCTGGGCAACTTAGCGAGACCTCATCTCTACAATCAATCCAAAAAATGAGCCGGGCGTGGTGGCGCACGCCTGTAGTTCCAGCTACTCGGAAGGCTGAGGCGGAAGGATCGCCGGAGCCCATCAGGTCGAGGCTGTGGTGGCCGGGAGCGGCCACTGCACTCCAGTCTGGGCGACAGAGTGAGACTCCGACTCAAAAAAAATAAAAAAAATAGATAAATAAATAAAAAACGCAGAGTAACAGGAGAAAAGGCTGTTAGGTCACACTCCCAGCGGGGCCTCCAGAATGTTAGGTCAGACCCGCTGCGGGTGTGGGTGTCTGGTGTGCAGTCTGGTGATACATGACAGATGCAGAGAATTGCACAGAAATTAGATTGGAAAATATGCTTTATTTAAAAGGTAAATTAGAGAAAGAGAGGAGATTCGCCTCCCCCAGGTAGGGGAGGGGACCAAAGCCAGGAAACATGGCCTGGCCGCAGCTCAAAGAGCACATGGCCGCACCATAGCCTAGCAAGGCAATGGCCGCTGGTTGCTCGGGGTTGTGTCCTTTGAATTCTTCCCTCTGCTGGGGGAAAGTCATTAAGGTGATTGGGTGGTGGTCTGCTCTAGTCATCACAAAGGGGCAGGTAAGTGCAGGTACTCATTCAGGTGATGGACAGCAGGCAGATGGGTGGGTTAGTTATAGGACCTGCCATGGTGGCGGGCTAGATGGGGGGAGACAAGGGAAGAGGTTTCTCCTGCAAGAGACCGGTCAGACATATCAAATCCACCAGCTCCTCATCAAAAAGGTGGTCTTATTATCATTTCTTTTCTTTCTTTTTTTTTTTTTTTGTTAGAGTCTCACTCTGTCGCCCAGGCTGGAGTGCAGTGACACACTCACCGCCACTGCAACCTCAATCTGCTGGGCTCAGGCGATCCTTCCATCTCAGCCTTCCAAGTAGCTGAAACCACAGGTGTATGCCACCATGCCCTGCTAATTTTTTTTTATGTATTGTAGAGACAAGGTCTTGCCAAGTTGCCCGGACTGGTCTCAAACCTCCGGACTCAGGCAATTTTCTTGCCTCTTCCTCCCCAAGTGCTGGGATCACAGGTGTGAGCCACCACGCCCAGCTTTATTATCACTGCTATGGCTTCAGCCAGCTAAGGGGTGATCTTTGACCTTCCCCCTTTGACAAGGAACCCAAAAGTTTCTTAGAGATTATTATGCTAAACCATGAATTAAAAGGTTGGGCTGTGCTTGCCTTGCATCTGATAGAGATTTGCCTAGGGGACGGGGTAGACTGCCAGCTTGGCCTGCAGTAAATGACTGAATGCACCCTAAAACCTGCCTATTGGAAATTTATCTATGTCCATCTAACCTGTGCTAGATTCAAAGTGTTAGCCTAAACAAAAAACGGTTATGCTGAGGCAAATGTGAACTAAGTTTTTTCTAAGTTTCTCAGGGTTCCTCCTTTCAAAGGCATACCCATTTATTTGATCACAGTCTTTTTGTTTTTTTTTTTTGAGTTGGAGTCTGACTCTGTCGCCCAGACTGGAGTGCAGTGGCCGCTCCCGGCCACCGCAGCCTCGAACCTGCTGGGCTCCGGGGATCCTTCA
>NW_007257279.1:199972-201095 GCF_000164805.1 Carlito syrichta | reverse complement strand
CCAAGGAGCTGGAACTACAGGTACGTGCTACCACACCCGGCTAATTTTTGATTTATTGTAGAGAGGAGGTCTCACCAAGTTGCCCAGGCGGGTCTCGAACCCGCAGGCTCAGCAATCCACTTAGCTCAGCCTCCCAAGGAGCGGGATTACAGGCTGAGCAACCCAGCCCGGCTTGATCACAGTCTTACATGAAACAGAGACCTTCAGAATGAAGACCTAAAGCTATACAGGAAATTGTCCACGTTTATGCTTAGGTAAAACTACGATTGAACGAAAAGGACCTGATTCCAATGAGTGGGGAAACCCAGCAAGGCCTGTCTGTTTAGATTCTGCTTGGCCTCTCTGAGCGGCATTCCTTCTTTCTGGGTGGGGGGGCAGAACTCTCTGGAATAGGTCGGTCAGATCATTTCTGTATGGCCAGTTTATACACAGAAAGGCTGGGGGAAAGTTGGAGTCATATTTTTAGGTTTTATGGCTGGCTTTGGGGAAAAGGGGCTCTGGGTGCTATGACCCACCTTGAGAAGATTCTAGCTTCCAGGGCTCGCTTCTGGGGGAAATGGGGAGAGACAGGAGGGCCGGAGGACTCAGAGAAACACTTTTGCTGCCCGGGCCTTCATTTTTTGGGGTATCATGTTCTGCGCCAAGTACTCAACAGTCCTCCACTGACTCCAGACGATGACTTTTCCCAGCGTACAGTGGCCGCTACAAATGAGAAGCACCTGCATCTTTTGCAGAGCAGGCCTTTCATCCCGGGGAGTAAAATTTCATCTTTTGCATCACGTTACCACTTGTGATCACGTTAATAAGCATTAGCTTGGGGTGGAGACTCCTGGCCCCACTAAAGTGTTAACTCTCTGGTAATGCACCACAGAAAGAGAGCTGGGGAAACCCCTGGCCGGGGACCCAGCTCTGAAGGTGACCTCGCGGCGGGCCCCGCGCTCAGGAGGGGCGAAAGCTGCTCGCGCGGTGCCCGCGGTGTTTCTTTATTTCGTTTGGATTTTGAGTCGGGGTCTCCCTGGAGGGCAGGGCCAGGCTCCCGGCCCCCGCGGCCTCGACGGGCTGGGCTCCGGCGATCCTGCCGCCCGGCCTTCCCAGGGGCTGGCGCTCCAGGCGCGCGCCCCCA
>NW_007257279.1:193682-199952 GCF_000164805.1 Carlito syrichta | reverse complement strand
GCGCCCCCACGCCCGGCCCGTTTGGTGATCGATTGCAGAGACGCGGTCCCGCCAAGGTGCCCGGGAGGGACTCGAACCCGCGGGCTCAGGCCGTCCTGTGGCCTCGGCCTCGCAAAGGGCGGGGATGACGGGCTGAGCCACCGCGCCCGGCCTCTGGCAGCATTTTTTTTTTTTTTTTTGAGCTGGAGTCTCACTCGGTCGCCCAGACTGGAGGGCAGGGGCCGCTCCCGGCCCCCGCAGCCTCGACCCGCTGGGCCCCCGGCGGTCCTTCCGCCTCCGCCTTCCGAGGAGCTGGAACTACAGGCCCGCGCGACCACGCCCGGCTAATCTTTGATCGGTTGCAGAGATGAGGTCTCGCCAAGTGGCCCAGGCGGGTCTCGAACCCGGAGGCTCAGGCCATCCACTCACCTCGGCCTCCCAAAGTGCGGGGATGACGGGCTGAGCCACCGCGCCCGGCCTCTGGCAGCATTTCAAACGCACCCTCGGACACAGCAGAGCAGGGGCTGTGCAGGCTGCTCTCGCGCCCTTTGCGGGGAGCCCGGCAGCCTGCGGGCCAGGGGAGGGGCCGTGTGATTGTCAAAAGGGTTGCACGACGTCGGGGGGGGGGCTCAGACGCCTTGAGCCGAATCCCGCGCCCACCTCCCGCTGGGGCTGTAGGCCCCGGGATGGCAGGCTCTGCCGGCCGGGCAGCTAGACCACGGGCCTGCCGGGTCCCGTCCAGAGCTCGGCGCTGCGAGTTCGAGCGCCACTTGACAGTTTCGAGAGCTGCCAGCCAGCATTCACAACTGTGAAACAACCGCCTCGTTGTTTGGGATCGCATTGAAACGTTGCCAAACCTGTTGCATGCCTCTCCTACCGAAGCTCTGATGTTCTTTTTTTTTGGAGCCGGGGGTCTCACTCTGTTGCCCAGGTTGCAAGTGCGGTGGCACAATCCTGGCTCACCGCAGCCTCAACCTCCTGGGCTCAGGGGATCCTTCCGCATCAGCCTCCCGAGTAGGTCTACAGGCGTGTACCACCATGCCGGCGAATGTTTTTGAATTTTTGTAGCAATGGGGTCGCACTCTATTGCCCAAGGCTGGTCTTGAATTCCTGGGCTCAAGCAGTCCCTCCGTCTTGGCCTCCGAACGTGCTAGGATTACAGGCGTGAGCCGCTGTACCTGGCCAGAAACTGATTTTGAAGGAAACTTGATTCATCGGATCGGATTGTTTAGCTAAATAATGGTTTAATTATTTGGTCAAATTTGATTATTTGGTTGAATTTTAAGTTTTTCAAATTTAATTTCTAATATTAAAACCTATGACCCTTTCTACTTAATTATCCAACAATATCCACTGTATACTTGTTTTCCCCCGTTCTCACTTTTCCACCACGAGGGTATATAATCTCATCCTTTTTTTTTTTTGAGTTGGAGTCTCACCCTTGTCGCCAAAGCTGGCGTGTAGTGGCACACTCACAGCCACCGCAACCTCAACCTGTGGGCTTAGGCGATCCTTCTGCCTCAGTCTTCCAAGCAGCTGGAACTACAGGCGCGCACCACCATGCCCGGCTAGTTTTTGTGATTTATTGTAGAGACGAGGTCTCACCAAGTTGCCCAAGCTGGTCTCAAACCCTCGGGGCTCAAGCAATCCTCTCCCCTAGGCCGCCCAAAATGCTGGGATTATAGGTTGAGCCACCACGCCTGACCTAATCTTATCCTTTAAAAGCAACCTCAGAAATTTCCCTCGCTTGGTATTGCTCAAAAGATAAATTTGCAGGTCTTCCCGAGTCATATGTAAAAAAAGAAATGTTCATATATGCTGTTAGGGTCAGGTGCAGTGTCTCACACCTGTAATCCGAGCATTTTGGGAGGCTGAGGTGGGGGAATTGCTTGAGCGCAGGAATTTGAGACCAGCTTAGGCAACATAGTGAGTCCTGGTTTTACAAAACATTTAAAAATAAATCAGGTGTGGTGGCACATGCCTGTAGTTCCAGCTACTCAGGAGGCTGAGGTGGGAGAATCACATGAGCCCAGGAATTTGAGGCTGCAGTGAGCCAGGATCATGCCAATGCACTCCAGCCTAAGTGACAGAGGGAGACCCTGACTAAAAAACAAAAAATTATGCTGTTAGGAGTTACAAGGGGGGAATGCCCCCCTAAAAACAGAATTTACTTATAAAAATTGTATATTTAAGCCGGGCTCGGTGGCTCAGCCTGTAATCCCGCGCCTTTGGGAGGCTGAGGTGAGCGGATTGTCCGAGCCCGCGGGTTCGAGACCCACCTGGGCAGCGAGACCTCACCTCTATAATAAATCAAAAAATCAGCCAGGCGTGGTAGCGCATGCCTGTAATTCCGGCTACTTGGAAGGCTGAGGCAGAAGGATCACCAGAGCCCAGCAGGTCGAGGGTGCGGTGGCTGGAAGCGGCCACTGCACTCCAGTCTGGGTGAGAGTGAGACTCCAACTCAAAAAAAAAAAAAATTGTATATTTATTCTTACATGTTTAAACTTCAGTCGCCTTCAAAGTACTCTTCATTTGATGTAATACACCTATCAAGATGTATTTTTCCACTGCTCAAAAGTTTTTGACCTCGTCAGTTTTAATGCCTCTTAGTGCTTCTGCAGAATGTTTGTTTTACCCTTCCACATCTGCAAAATGTTTCCCTTTAGGGACTTTTTTCCTCCGGGGAAACAAAAAAAGTCACACAGGGAAAGATCAAGTAAATATGATGAATAGAGAGGATGGGACACAGGGGTCACGCTGTTTTTGGTCGAAAACTGCTGTAAGCTCAGTGAGGTCTGGGCAGGTATATTGTGATGGTGGGAGAACCAGTCAACCTGTTTGCCACAGCTCGGGGCATTTCTTCCACAAATCGTGATGCAGCTGTCTCAAAACTTCCAGATAGAAATTTTGGTTGATCATTTGATGAAGACAGAAATTCTGAGTGTCTTATAAGGGGCCTGCCCTCCAAAAAGATAATTCTGTATTTTGGGGGGGTCCCTCTTTGTACCTCTTAATTCATTTAGAGGGAAATACCTTCCTTTGTGATTAGTAAAACTTGTTTTATTGTATTTCATGTGACTTTCAAATATTCACTTTTTAAGGAAGTAATTTTAAGTCTCCATTGTTATCTTAAACAACAAAACAAAGCAAAAAGGCTTTGTAAAATTTTATGTAGGACAAATCCTAAGAGGTAAAAAAAAAAGACCTTTCATCCCTCTGTCCCAGGGCTTCACAAGGTGGGGGTCCCGGGACCAGGAAATGGGTACACTGTGCCCTGTTCTAAGCATAGGAGAGTTTCAACTCTGTTCCTTGCCTGGAGGTTGTTTATACTTAACATTTAAAGTACCTGAAATATCAGATCTGGAAATACATAAAAGGTAGAATGAAAATCCCACAAATTTGTGCTGATATGTGGATAAACTTTTATTTATATACCAAAGGGAAAACCAATATTCAGTTTAGGTTACTGAATCCATACTTCCAATAATAAAGATGTTTAATTTACTATCCACCCTTAAAAGGCTTCATATAAAATATGGCTAGGAATATACATAAAGAATTCAGATTATAAAACTCTCCAAGTAATTAATGGTCATAATAATACTGGAATTACAGTTTTAAAAAAAGGCAATCTTCTAGGGGTCCTAACTGTAGTTTACTTGAAAGTACAGATGATCGGTACCAACTTCATATATCAAGTTGGAATGGGCAATTGTAAGCCAACAGTATCAATGTGTATAACTTTATAAAATTAATCTCAAGTTGTTATGAGCTGTATAAAAATGAATACTATTCTTCCAATTCTCCCAAAAGCTCTACAAAATCAGTGATATACCATTTGGCGTTGTCCTTTACTTGTTGCCTGACCACATTTCCTCCAAATCCAATGAAGGCATCCTAAGAAGGAAAAAAAAAAAAAAGGGAAATAATTTAAAAGAAGAAGAAGATGGAGCAGCAGCAATGCAGAACAATAAGTGGTGTTTAAGACTGTTTCTTCAAGCCGGGCTCGGTGGCTCAGCCTGTAATCCCGCGTCTTTGGGAAGCTGAGGTGAGTGGTTGCCTGAGTCCACAGGTTCGAGACCCGCCTGGGCAGTGAGACCTCATCTCTACAATAAATCAAAAAAAATCAGCCGAGCGTGGTAGCGCGCGCCTGTAATTCCGGCTACTTGGAAGGCTGAGGCGGAAGGATCGCCGGAGCCCAGCAGGTCGAGGCTGCGGTGGCCGGGAGCGGCCACTGCACTCCAGTCGGGGCGACGGAGTGAGACTCCAACTCCAAAAAATAAATAATAAATAAATAAAAAGACTGTTTCTGCAAAGCAAGGTAAGCCCAGCCTCCCCTAGGGAAGCTCACTATGATAGGAAGGCTCACCTCCCTGCCTCCTGGCCTCCCCGCCTCCTTCCAGCCCTCACTGCGCTTCCCTGTGCATCAGTAAGTACACCAATGCGGCGAATCCATTCAGTGGACAAAGTGAGGGCTTTGGGAGAAGGATAAAATGCAGTTCTTACCCTTTTGTCACCAAGACAAATGCTTACAATAGTAAAAATCAGGCCAGGTGCAGTGGCTGCCTGTAATCCCAGCACTTTTGAGAGGCCGAGATGAGAGGATTGCACAAGCTCAGGAGTTAGAAATCAGCCTGGGCAACATAGCAAGACCTCGTCTCCACAATAAATGAAAAAATTCGCTGGGCATGGTGGCGCACGCCTATAGTCCCAGCTACTTAGAAGGCTGAGGCAGAAGGGTTGCCTGAGCCCAGCAGGTTGAGGCTGCAGTGGCCGAGATCGTGTCAATGTACTCCTTCCTGGGTGACAGAGTGAGGGTCTGACTCAAAACAAGAAAAAAAAAAAAAGAAACAAAAAAGTAAAAATCACATCAGTAGGTAATGTTTGAGTTCTCACCTGGATGGCAATCACATCCATGCCACGCAATTTCAAAGAAGGAAAGCTGAAAGAGAAGCCTGCAGTGGAATCCCCTGAACTTGAGATTCAGTAAGACCAGCTGTCTCCCAAATGGTGCCAGTAACGACCCTCCAGCATCTCCCTCCCAGGAAGGCAGAGTCTCAGTGTGTGTACAAGGAATGGCCAGGTTTCCTCATCCTGTGCTGAAAGAGATCTGTTGGCAGCGCTCTTCGTTTGCTAGTGATTGATTGATTGATTGATTGATTGATTGACTGAGACAGATCTCACTCTATTGCCCAGGCTAGAGTGCCATGGCACAGTCATTGCTAACTGCAGCCTCGAGATCCCGGGATCACGTGAAGCACTCTACTTTTCATAGTTAAAACTGTTTATGGTTATGCCATTTCACTAACTCCTAACTGATACCTTCTTTTGGCCAATGATCTTTTAAAATGGCATTTTCTCTTTTTCTATAGACACAAATCTTTATAAACTAATTTGGAAACACAAAATTCTCCTATGTGGCCTTTCCATTCATGCTTCATGCCACACAGTGGAAAAAAGATAACTAAATTCTTACCTTGAATTTAACCTCCTAACTGATCTTTCTGTCTCCGTGGCAACCTTTCTGCATGCCAGCACCAAACCAGCTGACCTAACACAATACTTCCTTCTCTGTCTAGAAGCCCTCACGGGCTTCCCATGATCTAAAGATAACACCAAAGTGCCACTGCCTGGCATGTTGGGGTCTTCAGCGTCTGCTAGAGGAAAGCCCCACTCATGCCCATCCTGGCCACTGGACCAAGACCATCCCTACCACGTCCCCACTCTGTTCAGCTGCCTCCCCTCCCTCGGGAAACCTCCCCACTAAGAACTGCCGGGCCTTTACACAGTGGCTGCCAATCTTCCTTTAGGTCACAGATTTCTCGGACTTTTGCGAGAGCTACACCCTTGCATGGGCATCACTTTCTTTTGGTTTGGCCAGACTGTCACCTTTGATGGAAAGGGCTGCCTGAAGTTCATAATTTTGTCATTTGTCATTTCTTGACAAGAAGATTGGAAGCACCCTGAGAAGACTTCATTTGACGTCTACATATTCCCCATTCAACGAACCCAATGCTTCTTACTCAGTCAATCCCAACACTGGTAATAAATCATCACAGCATGTTCACCTGGAACCGACTCAAGTAATGTTAAAAGAATCCAGAAAGATTCTTTCACACCTTTTTGGATTCATCATTCACAAAGATGACCGCTGTTTTAAGGTCTCCAGAAACTAGTTGGTAAAAAGCTCAGCATTGTATTTTAGGCTTAGTTTTTCTTCTTTTTTTTTTTTGGAGTCGGAGTCTCACTCTGTCGCCCAGACTGGAGTGCAGTGGCTGCTCCCAGTCACCG
>NW_007257279.1:177831-193610 GCF_000164805.1 Carlito syrichta | reverse complement strand
CCCCGCAGCCTCAACCTGCTGGGCTCCGGCGATCCTACCGCCTCAGCCTTCCAAGTAGCTGAAACTACAGGCGCGCGCTACCACACCTGGCTCATTTTTTATTTTATTGTAGAGACGAGGTCTCGCCAAGTTGCCCAGGCGGGTCTCGAACCCGCGGGCTCAGGCAATCACCCCAGCCTCCCATTCTTAAGTTAGAATGACATAATAAGGGCAAAGTCTTTTGTGACGTGAACACATTTAATATTTAGGACACACTATACAGCATTTTTTCCTGCATTGATTTTAAAATGCTTAGAAATAAAATACTTGCTAGTCTTAGAAAACAATATTAATTCGGAATAAAATGCTCTGATACTGCTAGGCATGGTGGTACACATCTGTAGTCCCAGACACCTGGGAGACTAAGGCAGGAGGATCGCTTGAGCCCAGGAATTCAGGACTGCAATGAGCTATGATAGTGCTACTAAACTGCAGCCTGGGCAATGTAGTGAGATTCTTCCTATCTCTAAAAAATAAAAATAAAAATAAAAAGCATAATAAAATGCTTTGATACATTATTGTAAGTTATATAAGCTCAGCGAGCCTCAGTTCCTCCATTAGTAAAAAGAAGATAACATTTTACTTCACAGGGCTGTTATGAGGATTAAATGACATAATGTATGAGGAAATAGTGTATAAAATATAAAATGACTTTCAAATTGTGGTTATAATAGTTGTTGATAATATTATCTGGGGGAAAAAGTCAAATCTTATTGACCACAAACTTGGGCTAAAAGGCCATACTACAGGGACGAGGGGTCATGAACAGTTTTGGGGGATTTTTTTTGAGTGGGGGTTTCAGTCTGTCACCCAAGCTAGAGTGCAGTGGCACAATCACAGCTCACCACAGCCTCGACCTCCTGGGCTCAGGTGATCCTTCCATTTCAGCATCCCAAATAGCTGGGACTACAGGCCTGCACCACCATGCCCAGCTAATTTTTAAATTTTTTTTGTAGAGATGAGGTCTCACTATATTGTCCAAGCTGGTCTCAAGTTCCAGGGCTCAAGCAATCCTCCTGCCTCGGTCTCCCAAAGTGTTGAAATTACAGGCCTGAGCCAACATGCCTGGCCCTGTTATAAGTCTTTATAGTTCTAAATCAGCTGTCTAAAACAAAAGTATAACCTGAGAAACAATTAGTATCCTTCATACATACAGCAGGAGGACAGGCTTCCATGTCTGTAGCTCCATCTCCAATCATGACTATTTTCTTAAAATGAAATTTTTCCTTTAAAAGTTTAATAACTTTTCCTTTCCCACCAGATTCGGCTGTTGGCTGCGTCTCATCAAAACCTGCATATTCGCCTTAAAAGAGCAGTTGGAACAGTGTTAGAAATCTATAGAAGCGTATCATTAGAGCCAGTTTTCTGCACAGATGATATCCTCATTTAAATGCCAAGAAGGCTAAAAATGGCCCTCAGTGAAGCCACACAGCCTGGAATCCCATACCCATTCTTAGGAATAAACAAGCTTTGCTTTTAACTTATAAATACCTACTGTAGGGGGGCTCTATTGGGTCACAAACACTGGGGTAAATTCACTTTATTCTCTAAGCTTTCGGCATAGTGATTCTCAAACTTGTTAAGGTGGCAGAATACCATCAAATAGCAATATATTAAATTTAAAATGTGAATATATCCCTTCACCTGGGAGAAAATCCCAACTTTGTTTTGTAGAGACAGCGCTGGCTGGTCTCAAACTCCTGGCCTCAAGTGATCCTCCCGCCTCTGCCTCCCAAAGGGCTGGGATTACAGGTATAAGCCACTGAGCCCAGCCCAATTCCAGTTTATTTTCAATAAGTTATTTCTGTTCTTAAATAATTACCACACTCATTCTTGACTTCTTTTTTCTGTGATCTCTATCGAGATCCTTCAAAAATGTTCTATTTAACACATTAAAAATTCTTTAAATATAACTTGGTTTTAAGAATATCAGCCATCCCTTAGCATAACTAGAGCCCTCTTGAGATGATATAAAACTTTAGCTGTGGCTCTGCTACAGTCTAGACTATAGTACACTTCCCCAAGGGCAGCTGGAGTGCAGTAACCCATTAACAAAACTCTCCTTCTTGAGTCTAAATGGTTTCAAACGCAGAAGAGCTCTCAAAGAATTGAAATATAACACATAACAAAATAAGTCATGTGGGCTACATAGGAATGAACATTTCACTGAATGCAGACACTCATCTACAGATAGGTGGGGCTATGGATGCTAAAGCTAGAATAGATGATGACCTAGGTCTACTTTGCAAAGCAAAGGATACCAAAGAGCAGAAGATCCTAGTCAAGAGAATCATGCATCTCAATATCTAACTTTATTTATTTATTTATTTATTTTTGAGTTGGAGTCTCACTCTGTGGCCCAGACTGGAGTGCAGTGGCCACTCCCGGCCACTGCAGCCTCGACCTGCTGGGCTCCGGCGATCCTTCCGCCTCAGCCTTCCAAGTAGCCGGAATTACAGGCATGCGCTACCACGCCCGGCTGATTTTTTGATTGATTGTAGAGATGAGGTCTCGCTGCCCAGGCGGGTCTCGAACCCGCAGGCTCAGTCCATCCACTCACCTCAGCCTCCCAAAAGCGTGGGATTACAGGCTGAGCCACCGAGCCCGGCTCAATATTTAACTTTGATGCCAACCTGCTTGAGTTGCAATCCACCAGACATGACCAAGTATAGTGAATAATAAAACAGATAAGGAATGTGTTATCATTAAGGTCTTACCATTAAAGTAGAATTTCAGCCTATTGGCAAATACATTCGTTGCTGGGATATTGAGCTTTGCAGCAACGTGCTCTACAATACTCCTAAAGCCACCAGATATTAGGAAAACCTGAACATTTCGCTCCTGTAGGCGACTTACCAGCTCCCTGCAAAAATAAAATATAAAACACCAAGCAGTGATTAATACGGAAGTGAAAAAAATGAAACATAAATAGGAAACAAAAATATGTATTTTTCTCCTGCATGCATTTGCCTGAGGTACAGCTGACAAGGTATGTTGCCTGGGGAATTAATGTTTTATATTAATAAATATAATTATTGATATCTGTATATATTTTAGCACCCATGTTTTGTATAGTTTTCTAAATGCATTTAGAAATTAACGGGTATGGCCTGACTGCTTTTGGAAACCATTCCGCAACTCTGTTCTGTGCATAGACCCAGAAAAACACATGCTAAAGATACACAGGGAAAGCTTAGGGTCACCCTAGGGAGGGAGGGAGGACAGCAGACACCAGCAGGGCCAGACAACCAGCCAGACACGACCACATGGAAGTGCCAAACGAACCATACAGAGGGAGCTCTAAGGTAACAGATGCTCGCAGGAGGATGTGCCCAAATCCCTGGTGCTGATAGGGAGATGACAGTGTACCAGAACTTGGACTCCCCTTACCTTATGCCAGGAGTCAGGTGTGGGGGACGCTCTGCTATGAGCTTTTGCACCTGTTCCCTGGAGGGCTGGATCAGCGCCAAGCGCTCTGTGAGAGCAGCTTTGAAAGGGACTGCCCCGCCCATGGCGCGCCGTGTCCTAGGAGGAAGACCCAACAGTCAGGCCAGCCATGTCAGCTGTCCTCAAAGTTTACATGCTTACTGCTCCAGGTCTTCACAGCATCCACTGTGAGGAAGGTGCTACCAAGAGCCCCTGGGAACAACAAACACGTCCTGGGAATATACTTTTGAAGATCTGTTGAGAATCACGTTCATATTTTGTGGCCGTGTGCTTTGCTTCTACAAATACACCATCCAGTGATCTGGGAAAACCATACATCCTATCCATAGGTACCGTTCTTGAAAGCTGTGAGCTTTTGTAAACCAAGAAAGAAACCAAAGCCTGGACGCTCTCGCATCAAATGCAGCTGAAAACTAAATGGTCCATGACCGGGCAACTGGGCTGCAGGGGGGTTGCCACAGCTAAGAGTGGGAGGGCAGGAAAGAGAGAGGCACTGACCCCGGACCCACTCAGACTTTGAACCAGAACTAGCTTTCCAGTGAACCACAAAGGCCACGCTTTCAACCACAACACAAAGTGCTGGACACTTGGCGGCCACCTTCCCCGGCCATCTTCTTTAGTTAGTTATGGTTGTCTTTTCCCTGACCAAGCTAAAAGCATGTCTTAGCCATATTTTTTCCATAAATATTTATATAAATGGATGAATAGATAATGTACACTACCAAATTCAGTTCCAAGTGATGGAAGAAAAAGTCTAGCATCCATGTTTTATAGCCTGGCACTAAAATCCAAGAATTGTGGCTCTGGTCTAGCATTTCATCCAGCCCAGTCTCTCTTTTGAAACTCTTTATCGTTTCGTAAAGTAAAATACTGTTCCTACATTTCTGACACTGCATCCTCAACTCCACAGATTTTGGCCAGCTCATCAATTCCTTCTTCTCTGATGACTGTGCTATCAACATCAAAACACACTGCATCTGCTGAACAGAAAAGTTTCCTCAACTCTGAGTGGGAGACCATCCTTGGAAGAATTTTCCTCCTACAAGAGAAAAAGATAAGTTTATTTAAAGGCACAAAACAGAATTATAAAAAGATTCAACTTTGCCTACTAAAGCCAACTTACTTTGATTTGTACCAAAGTCAGTGCGCTACCCATGGATTCATTCAACACAGAGTAAGCACTTTCTAAATGCCAGACTCTGGGTTACAAAAACAAGTGGGACCCAAACTCTACCTTCACTTCTGTCTAGTGAAGGTACCAACTTGTACGTACATTTGATGCTGAGCCAATATTCAATTATTGATGTTCATAAGACACTGTGGGCACACAGAGAAAATGTTTCACGTTGTCTATGAAACAGAGCCTCACGGAGGCACAGGCATTTGAACCAAATCTCAACAGGTAAGCAGCCCTCTGAGGGGCAGGGCACCGATTTGGTGTGTTCTGGGAATGGAGCGAGGAGGAGAGACAACGAGAGAAGGTCATGATAGCAGAGGGAAAGGCATTGAGCAGAGACAGGGAGAAAGAATAAGCAGCTGACCTGCTGCTGGAAGCTGCCTAGTGGCTCAGCCCAGCTGCCTGGCAGTGCCCACAGCGTTCAGACCAAGAGGAGCTAAGGCCAGGCTAAGGAGCTTTGATTTTACCTTCTAGGTAATGAAAAACCTTGAAAGGCTTTAAGCCTCGGGAGAGAGGTCAGAGCTAAACATACACATTTGTTGGTTGCCAACGTAGAGATGGTAGCTGAAGACATGGTCTGATTCAAGTAACCAGGGAGAGCAGAGGGAGGGGGAAAAGAAGGGTAGGCACAGAGCCTGCAGGACCGCCACCTGTGCACGATGAGCCTTGGAAGGCGGATGAAAAGAAGAGGTCACAGGAAGAAACTCTGGAAGGCACACTGTTATGAAAGCTAAGGAGTTAACAGAATTTCAAAAAGAATTTGGTTTTGTTTTTAAGAAAATCATAGGACGAGCCCATTGCTCTGTTAAACTCTGGTTGTATCCATGTGGCTCTTTGAGCTGTGGTTGCCATGTTTTCTTTTCTTTTTTTTTTTTTGAGTTGGAGTCTCACTGTGTCTCCCAGACTGGAGTGGAGTGGCCGCTCCCGACCACCGCAGCCTCGACCAGCTGGGCCCGGCAATCCTTCCGCCTCAGCCTTCCAAGTAGCTGGAACTACAGGCACGCGCTACCATGCCTGGCTAATTTTTAATTTATAGTAAAGATGAGGTCTCGTCAAGTTGCCCAGGAGGGTCTTGAACCCGCAGGCTCAGGCAATCCACTCACCTGACCCTCCCAAAGGTGCGAGATTATAGGCTGAGCCACGGAGCCCGGCACCATGTCTTTTTAACTTTGGCTCCCTCCCCTACTCTCTCTCTCTCTCTCTCTCATTTACTTACTTTCTTTTTTTTCTTTAAGTACTATTTATTAAGAAGACAGAAAATCTCCCACAGTGGGAGGGGACCTGAAAGAGGTTGTCCCTCATTTATTTTCTAAATAAACTGTGCTTGAAAACTTAAAATAAATAAAAAAGACAGAAAGAAAATCATGGGATTAGAATCAGGGTGAAAGGGATCCTAAAGGTTACCTAGACCAGCTGCCCATCAGAGAGACTAATATGTCTGGTACAAGGCCACACAGATGATGCAAATAATCTATATTTAGAATAGACTGTGGCTAAAAACAGACTCAAAGGAACTGGCCACCCCACTTCATAAATGATTTCCAGCCAATGCAGTTGACAGAATAATCTGGTTCAAAGTTAACCTGGAGGCCGGGCACAGTGGCTCAAGCCTATAATCCCAGCACTTTCAGAGGCTGAGGTGAGAGGATTGCCTGAGCCCACAGATTTGAGACCAGCTTGAGCAACATGGTGAGACCTCATCTCTAAAATTAAATAAAAAAATTAACTGGGCATGGTAGAGCATGCCTATAGTTCTGGCTACTTGGAAGGCTGGCGTGGAAGGATCACTGGAGCCCAGCAGGTCGACACTGGGGTGGCGGTGAGTGTGCCAATGCACTCTAGCCTGAGCAACGGAGTGAGACTCCAACTCAAAACAAACAAGCAAACAAACAAACAAAACAAAGTAAAAAAAAAAAAAAATCATTTAAGCTGACACCTGTTTTTATATGGCCCACAAAGTAAAAATGACTTTTACATTTTAAACAGCTGGGGAAAAAACCAATAGAAGAATAATATTTTGTAACGTGTAAAAATTATATGAATTTCAAATTTCAGTATACACAAATAAATCTTTATTGGAACACAACCATGTTCATGTGTTCTTGTGTCTATAGCTGCTTCTGTGCTTCTACAGCTGAGACCAGATGGCTTGCGGAGCCTAAAATATTTACTATCTGATCCTTTACAGAAAGAAGTTGCCAACCCAAGTTTTGAGCCCTTATAAGAGAGTATTCCAGATAATAGCCAGATGTTCACTGGAGACCCACTAAAAAGGGGGAAGTGAGGGCAAATTCAAGAATTCAGTTTGTTTAGAATGGTATACTATGCACGATTATCCACCTAAATGTAAATGAAGTCTCCATTCAATAGAAAACTATAATAAATACATAACACTAAACATATATGCTACTACACATCTACAACCTGCTTTGTTTCCTACCACCACACTCTTGTTCAAGCTGATGCCTCCGTCTAGAGGACTGGCTTCCTAGGTTCACACTGTTCCCTTTTAGAGGCTGAGTTCCTTTGCAGGTCGGCTCCTTTCTGTTCTCTTTTTTTTTTTTGAGTTGGAGTCTCACTCCTTGCCCTGGCTGGAGTGCAGTGGCCGCTCCCGGCCACCGCAGCCTCGACCTGCTGGGCTCCGGCGATCCTTCCGCCTCAGCCTTCCGAGTAGCCGGAATTACAGGCACGCGCTACCACGCCCGGCTGATTTTTTGATTTACTGTAGAGATGAGGTCTCGCTGCCCAGGCGGGTCTCGAACCCGCGGGCTCAGGCAATCCACTCACCTCAGCCTCCCAAAGGAGCGGGATTACAGGCTGAGCCACCGAGCCCAGCTGTTCTCTTTTTTTATTTTTATTTTTTTGACCTGGGATCCCACTCTGTCACCCAGGCTGGAGTACAGTGGCACAATCACGGCTTACCATAGCCTTAATCTCTTGAGCTCAGGTGATCCTCTCTCCTCAGTCTCCTAAGTAGCTGGGACTACAGGCACATGCCACCATGCCCAGCTAATTTTTTTATTTTTTTATTTTTTGTAGAGATAAGGTCTCGCTATGTTGCCTAGGCTGGTCTCAAACTCCTGGGTTCATGTGATTCTCCTACCTCAGCCTCCCAAAGTGCTGGGATTATAGGCATGAGCTACCATGTAAATGAAAATCAGGGAGCTCAGTTCTCTCTCCCAAACTTAAAACTCCAACTACCTGCCTGACCCTCACTTAGATGTTTAGGAAACCAACATCCTAAACTTAACATGTCCACAATGGAGTTCATCGTCCCTCCTCCTCACCTCAAACTACCATTCTTGTAGCTTTCCTTCTCTCTCCTTGATGGAAACTTCAGTCCACTCATCTTTGACATCTCCCTTCTCTCAAGCCACACACTATCTTTAGAGAAATCCTGTCAATTCTCCCTTTAAAATCTAACCAAAATCTGCTCACCACACTCACTGCTGTCACTCTAGCCTGAGTCACCAATGTTTCTTGCACCAAAAGGTCCCCACCTCAGTTTTTTTGGTTTTTTGCTTGCTTTTGGGTTGGAGTCCAGACAAGAGTACAGCGGCACGCTCACAGCTCACCACAGCCTCAACCTTCTGGGCTCAGGTGATCCTTTCGCCTCAGCCATCTGAATAGCTGGGACTACAGGCAAATGCCAACACGCCCGGCTAATTTTTTGATATTTGTAGTGATAAGGTCTCGCCATGTTGCCCAGGCTGCTCTTGAACTCCTGGGCTCAAGCAGTTCTCCGTTAGCCTCCCAAAGTGCTGGGAATACAGGTGTGAGCCACCATGCCCAGCCTCCACCCCAGTATTTGTTCTTAAAGTAACAGCCAGAATGAATGCTGTAATCTGTAAGTTAGAGCATGTCATACCTCTGGCTCAGAACCCTCCAGTGGCTCCTCATTTTACTAAAAGTAAAAGCAAAAATTAAGATTGCACATAAGATCCACCCCTCAACCCAGCACTCTACCACCACCAGCCACCTCCCCTTCCCTGTTATATCTCTGACCTCAGTTTCTACCCTTTTCCGCTCTGCTCTCTCCACCCCAACTGCGCCAGGAAATGCAGCAGAGAGGTGCCCCACCTAGGGCCTTTGCTTAGCCCTGCCCTTGGGAATACTGGATCCTCTTGGTCAACTCCCTTACCTCTAAAAGTTTGGTCAAACATCACCTTCTTCAATGAGCCAACCCTGCACCCTATCACTGCTGTCCTCACCTCCAACATTACTGCTCTCCCTCACTACTACTCTTTTTTCTGTAACATCCAATGTACAATAAAATGTACTTATTATGCTTACTATTTATTGTTTATCTCTCCTTAATAGGATGAAAGTTTCACAAGCGTGGGAATCTTTATCTGCTCCATTCACTGCTGGACCTTAGAGCTGAGAACAGTACCTGGCACACAGTAGGGCTCAATCCTATTTATCAATTTAAGTGAATGATTAAAGTTTAAATGCCATCTTCGCAACAAAGTCTTCCCTGATTCCCCTCAGCTGGAGGTAAACCTGTTTTTAATATATGCAATTCACAATACTCCAACTTATCTTCAACTTATTTATGTGCCTGTCATTTCCACTTTTAGATCCTGATACTATGATCCAAACTTTCCCGAAACACCTATTTTGAGTAGATGTTCAATTTCTAAGGGTTGAGTGAGTAAACAAAATGATAAACTTATGAATAGCATAGACAGATATCCACACTAACCGTTTAAAAATTTTTATTGCAGAAAATTTCAAATACATACAAAAATAGAGAGAATGAATACAAGAACCCTCAGGTAGTCATCACCCTACTTTAACAATCATAGCTAATCCTGCCTCATCAACCGCCCCGTACTTCCATTTCCCTCATTATCTCAAGGCAAATCATATCATTTCATCCAAAAATGTTTCTGCATACAATACAGTATACAATATTTCTATATATTTCTAAAAGGTAAAACTCTTTTTAAAAACATGCTCATTTGTACCTGCCTGTATTCAGGTTTGCCTACTAAGTAATCACAAACTACTCCAGAATCAAATCAGATGAAGATGTAATCACATTAGACTTTGAGATGATGTCCTTGCTAATCCATTCTTCATCATCAGCATATAGATTAACCTAACATCTCTATTATTCATTAACACCCTTCATGATTTGGCTCCTATGTATTTCACCAACCTCATTCCACACTACTCCCACAAGCACACATGCACACACACACACTCACATAAGCACACACACGTACAATTTATGATCAAGAAATACAAAGGATTTGTTCCTTATATATGCCATGTTTTTGTATTCCTCTACACCTTTGCAAATGCTACTCCCTCTGCCTGGAATCACCACATTCACCAAGTCATGGGGAAACTCCAATTTATTCTTCAAAGTGCATATCAAATGACCTCCCATATACTACACTATTTCCTCCCTCCCCCACCCAGAAAATCCATTAATCACTCCCATTCCTCTTCTATAATGTGAGCGTCTTCAGGACAAGCCCTTGACTAAATGAATTATCTTCCTATCTCAGCATCCAGTACCCAGCAGGTGTCAGTTAAATGTTTCATGAATTAGACCCTTGAATCTAAGCAGGTATTGAGAACTCAGCAAGAAATTTAATAGACTATTGTTCTCAATAAAACAGTTCTAATGCAGTGTACTGTTAGCCTGCCATGATGACTATATCCATGAGACAGAATCAGCATCATATGTTCTGAGGTTGAGAGAAACCTGAGAACTATCATCTGGGTCTGGTTCCATACCTTCCTGCAGAAATGATATTAATATGTCCATTTTGCAGATTAACTATGGAGGTACGAGGACGTTCAACCTCCATTGGCTCTACCCAAGGTCACAATGATGGATGAAGAACGAAGTCTGGCATCTCAAATGCACAGAGACAACTTAGAAGGGGCACATGAATTAAGCAGAACTAAATAAGGTTAGGCACTGATAAGAACCTAAAATGTACCGCGAAAATGTCGAAGATTTTTGTCAGGAATTCAGACCAAAGTTCTGCTAACCGAACAACAACACAGTGCGTGATAATTTACTAACAGTGAAAGAAGAAAGGCTATGCGTTTCTTGGGAGACCAGCAGATAGGAAAGAAATAGGTTTCATAAATCATCAAGCTCCCACCAGGTCAGAGAACTCCAGGGAGCTCCATATCCTCCTCTCTTTTTGGCTCAAAAACAGCCCATTTAGCTCTGGTCCAGAAGGAATCAACCTAATGCATATTACATGGCCAGGAAGGCTCACTAGCCAGCCCAGGAGACAGTAGATCTAGGAGCAGAGAAGCAGTGCTTAATGCAGTACAATTCCACTGAGCATGGAGAATGAACCACAGGTGAGTGGAAAAGAAGCCAGGAAGAAACAAATGATGTAAAAGGAGATAAAATGAGATCAACGGGACGGGCTAAGTTACATTTTAAGAATGTGCAGGGGCCAGGCTTGGTGGCTCAGCCTGTAATCCCAGCACTTTGGGAGGCTGAGGTGAGTGGATTGCCTGAGCCCACGGGTTCGAGACCAGCCTGGGCAACTTGGCGAGACCTCATCTCTACAGTAAATCGAAAAAATTAGCTGGGCATGGTAGCACGCGCCTGTGGTTCTGGCTACTTAGAAGGCTGAGGCAGAAGGATTGCCTGAGCCCATAGGTCGAGGCTGGGGTGGCCGTGAGTGTGCCACTGCCCTCCAGCCTGGGTGATGGAGTGAGACTCCAACTCAAAAAAACAGAATGTGCAACATAACTAAGAATGGGCAATATTCCTGAGAATGACTGACAGGCACCCAAAGCCCGTCAGCTTATTTAATAAGAAGACAGCCCGTTCCCAGGACCTAACACAAGACCTGAGAGAGGAACAAATAAGCACGGTCTTCAAGAGGCTTCCAGTCTTGTTGAGACAATCAGACAAGTAATTATTGTGTATATTTTAAAAACCAGGTACTTGAGCTTCCTTCCAACCATGATACCAGTGGTAGCTTTCAACAAGACCATCAGTCATGAATATGAAATGTACATTTCCTCAAATAACATGAGGACTGATTTTCACATCCCCAACTGAACACCAATCCTGACTTATGGCTCCGAATTCTTGACGCCTGTCTCCTGGCTTGTAATGTGGTCTGAAAGACTGAGAAAATAAAATGTTTGAGGCAAATCTTACGTTCAGTTTACTTGGAAGACTGATTCTTTCCCCACGCCCTCCCTAGGAGACCATGCTGGAATAAATGACCTCAACTCCCACCATGAAACACTCATCCCAGCGTATATGCCCTTCACTCCTTGGGTGACAAAGGTTACAACTCCCTCCCTGCTTGATTAAGCAGCACAGCAAACTTGGCCTCAGCTTCCTTTAGCTGTTCCCAGCCTGCACTGTAAAATGCTCTTCTTTTTTACTCACGTCCAATTCCCTCTCTTTTTCATTGTCTCCACCAGGAGTGACTCTCAAGTTATGTTTTCTGAAAACTCTTAAAGCTATAGGGGAAAAAAATCTGCTGAGTAAGTTCAGTTGCTTCAAAGTAAACTGTGTACATTAGAATTCCACACAAAGAAAAATCGTTGCAGGAATGAACTCTAGAGTCTTCACATCTGGGAGGGAGCAGACACAACTGGGAGTGGAAGAAATCCCGGTGGAAGGGTCTATGCTCAGACATAATAGCTCTCAGGTCCAATCTCGGCCTCTGTCTTCTGCAGCTTGGAACAGGGCTCCTGCCTGGCTGACCCCCAACTGTCCATCTTAGGCAAGCAAAGGTCCAACTGATTTTTTTTTTAAGCCACTACTGACAAGTCCTTCTCACCCCCAGTTCCAAAGTACAAAAGCAGATTTTTCTTCCAGGCCAGCCTCGGGTGGCCTGATTTTGGATAAGAGGAAAAAACTTCCTTGCCCAAACAAACTCCCGATTTCTCCATCTACATATCCTACAAGAGGCATCTAATATCATCTTATGTCCTTCACCTTTTGCTAGGATTGACTTCTTATCTTCACCTGTGTAAAAATGGATAAAAGCCAGTACAGAGGTCATGGAGGTCACGCACAGTTGAGAGAACAAAGCTTATTCCGCTTTGGTAGTGGGAGTGAGTCTGTTCAGGTGTCCTGGACACTGAAATAGCACACAATATATTCTGAGAAGTTTCTGAAACAGAGGAAAGTCAAAGACCCTCCCTGTAGCCAGGGTTAGAGGTCTCTGGCCAATGCACTTATACTATATTTTATGATTAACAACAACAACAACAACAAAAAGTAATTCTTCTGGGAATCTGAGATTTGATGCATGCCACATAGTCTACAGCAATTTTTAAAATTCAGGTGAAAGCCGGGCTCGGTGGCTCAGCCTGTCATCCCGCGCTTTGGGAGGCTGAGGTGAGTGGATGGCCTGAGCCCGCGGGTTCGAGACCCGCCTGGGCAACTTGGTGAGACCTCATCTCTACAATAAAAAAAAAATCAGCCGGGCGTGGTGCCTGTAATTCTGGCTAGTCGGAAGGATCACCGGAGCCCAGCAGGTCGAGGTTGCAGTGGCCGGGAGCGGCCACTGCACTCCAGTCTGGGCGACAGAGTGAGACTCCAACTCAAAAAAACAAAACAAAAAAAAGTAAAATTCAGGTGAAGAGGAAACTGCAAGTGATGGGTGAACAAATAACAACAAAATGCATAAAAAACATTAACAATAACAACAAACAAAACAAAAGATAAATCGGACTCACGTCTCTCCAGTGCTGAATTCCTAGGAGATAATGCCCTTCTCTTTCTGTTCCTTTCCTGAGTAAAAATGCAGCATAAAGTTCTGACTATAGATTTCTTTAAGAAAGGTCTTTGGGTTTTGCCAAGACCAAGAAGAGCCTAGGAAGAGAGAATGAGGAAATGAACATCAAGGTCCAGACACATAACAAGAACAAGGGAGACTGGCTTCACTCTGTCTCCTGAAAGGACTGGAACAAAAATGGGTTAGATGCAAAATTCCTAACTGCTTCCACTGGGTGGAAACGCTTTGCTTCTACCTCCTTCAAACACTACAGAGGAGTAAACACTCTTTTCTGTGGCTTCGATTCTGCAAAAGTTTCAGATCTGACAAGAAATCACCTACACCTGGCGAGGGAAAATGGCTCTGTTGGGAGAACAAAATGCAAATTCAAAGAAGCAGGCTCAGGTACATTACAGACTCAGTGAAACAGTCCCTGCTGGCATCAAAATGAGGAGTCAGTCAACAGCATTCCAAGAGTCAGAGAAGTATTCCGCTGCCCAATTACAAAGGAGCAAAGTCAACTATTTTGAATTATAATCCTTGTAATTAAAACTGCAAATATAAGAGAAGTGGCAATACCAAGTATTGGTGAACAATTAGAACTCTTATACATTGCTGGCGGGGATAAAAAAGGGTTACAAGCACTTTGGAAAACAGTTTGGCAGTTTCTCATAAAGTTAAACATATACTTACCATAAGACACAGCAATTTCTTCAGGAGATTAATCCAAGAGAAACAAAGACATATTCATAGCAAACTTATGTGCAAATGCCCAAAACTAGACACAATTCAAATGTCCATCAACAGATAAATGGATAAACAAATTTTAGTATATCCCTACAATGGAACACTACTCAGTAATAAAAATGAATGAATTACTGACACATGCTACCACATGGATTTTTGTTTGTTTGTTTTTTTGAGTTGGAGTCTCACTCTGTTGCCCAGACTGGAGTACAGTGGCCGCTCCCGGCCACCACAGCCTCGACCTGCTGGGCTCCGGTGATCCTTTCACCTCAGCCTTCCAAGTAGCTGGAACTACAGGTGCGCGCTACCACACCCAGCTAATTTATTGTAGAGATGAGGTCTCACCAAGTTGCCCAGTCGGGTCTCGAACCCGTGGGCTCAGGCAATCCACTCACCTCAGCCTCCCACGGCGTGGGATTACAGGCTGAGCCACCGAGCCCGGCTATGGATGTTTTTTAATTATACTGATGGATAGAAGTCAGACACAAAAGAGTGCACATTGTATGATTCCACTTACATGAAATACTGAAAATACAAATGCTATAATGACAGAGATCAGATAGATTGACAGGGCTAGGGGTGAGGGTGAGAAGTTCACTGAAAGGAGGCCCTAGAAACTATGGGTTGATGCAAGTGTTCTATCGGGGTGATAATTATAAGTGTGTGTAAGTTTGTCAAAGTTCATCAAAATGTGCCCTTAAAGTAGGTGCATTTTTGTCTATCAATAAAACACTGGCTTAAAAAGTTATTAGGTGTCTATCACATGATCTAAAAATTTAAGTCCTGACTACTTAGTTTCACCAACATGAAAGTGACAGGACTATGTTCATTATACTGAAACCTACCTGACAACTGTAACAGAGAAATCTTGAATTTTATTATTTTCTTTCCTGATCCTCATTCCAAGACCAATCATCAAATATGCAAAGAGTAACTATAATATGCAAATCACATACAGAGAAAGCATAGTAAATACATTAAATGTATGCATTATTTATTTAGTTCCCAACTTGAAGCTGTATCACTATAACAATATATCTGGTAAATACTTATTTTAAAATTCTAATTCTAATGGGAAAGAAGATGACAAAGTCAGACACCTCCACTCTAAATTTGGGGGACTTTCCAAAGCTGGTCCTGATGATTCTTCTATGCAAGATTGCATCATTCATTCATACTATTTGGTAACAGGCAGCTGTGGGATAAGACAAGTGAAGCTACCCAAAACTAAACTAATGAAAAGAAAGCCTTGAAATCCCAGAACATAATCTGCCTATCTCGGTTAGGAAAAACAATTGTGAAATCAGAGAGGCCCGGTGTGAGGGAAAGGAAAGTCGGGTAAATCAAAGAGTTGGGCACACGGAAGGCGCATGCAGGGACTTACCCGGCGCTGCAGCTCCTTGCTGGGCCGCCGCCTCCAGGGCTCCCGCGGCCGTGACCTTCCGGCGGCGGGGGCCGGGCTGGCTCCAACGTCCAGGCGCGGGGTTCCGAGGGCGGTGACCGGTGACCGGGGCAGAAGGGCAGAGCCCTTAGCAGACGCTCGCACGAGATCGGCCGATAAGCGGAGTGGCGCCTGACCCGTTTTGCATGTGCTCCTCTCAACCGGAGACGCCGGCCCTCCGCTCTGCAAAGCCGGGCGG